>NC_136489.1:56159874-56244874 GCF_053919585.1 Euprymna scolopes | reverse complement strand
TTAGTTGGCATAGAAAGATGTGGATTTAAATATATTTCAATCGTGAATTTGCTGAGAATAATATGTAATATATATAATATATAATGTAATGCCCTTTTAGATAGACGTATTTAAACATCTCGTGCCCTTCTTTGGAGTAAGCCAGAATAAACACACAATGAAGGGAAAAGAGACATTAAGTTAATTAAGTATGCTTTCAGATAAAATATTGTTTTACAAGCGGAACATTATTTATCAAGGCCAAAAGTCACTCGAGGATAAGCATTAATGAGATAGATAATTTTTTGATAGGATTGAGAATAAAGTTTATAAAAATAACATGTTGTCATTGGATTTAAACACGGCTATGTTGTAATATGCGGAGAAGCAATCCCGGGACAATGTGTTCAACAGAGGGGAAGAACTTGTGAAGAAGCTCTTGTTCATGGGAATTCCACCACACCCAGGAATGAAAAAAAGTTTTTCGTTTTGATTGAAAATAAGTTTTTGTTTTGACAAGATGAAATTAACGAATACGTAGTTTGCAAGAAGGCAGTCCCACTGTAATGTGCTTTACAGACGGGAAAACGCTGAAACAAAAGCCCTTTCCACTGAAATTCCAATTGATATTATGCACACGGAGGAAGAAAGTGAAGTCTATTACTATTGTGGTTGAGAGATAAGCTTCTGCTGAACTGGATGAACTATAGAGTGAAGGACAGTCGAGCGCGTTGCATATAGAATCGAAGGTTATGATTGCTTGGAATATACTAAATATATATTATCACAAAGAAAAAACAATGTCACTATCATAATCAATTATTATTAAACCTCTATTGGAGAGGAAAGGAGAGAAGAAAAGAAGTGGAGAAAATTAAAGAAAAGGCAGATACTAATAACAACAATTTTGTTCTTTTTATTATTTATATTATATTTCTCTTTGTCTGTCTGTCGTTGTTACTTTTTCTCGGGAATTACTAGGCCGTTCTAGCTGAAATTTTGTATGGAAATTTGTAATGATAAGGTGCTGCGAACCAAGTATTATGTTATCCGTTTGATGAATAATTAAGACTTAATAGAGATTAGTCATATTAATACCACGATTATTCTCAGTTTTTCTCGGAATTTTGCATGAGATTATCATGGCATCCGCTCGATACACAGAAATTAATACGGATTAGTTGTTACTGCAAAAATGAGCACAAATTTAACCACATTCAACTGTCAATTTGAAATAAAGCACCTGCTGTAAATAAGCGGGCTATCACATTCACCTATTTTTAAGTTTAGTTTTATTATATTGAGCTTTGCAAACTTACTTTTTCTGATGGGAATATATTATTATATTGTGCCT
This sequence comes from Euprymna scolopes, assembly GCF_053919585.1. NCBI lineage: Eukaryota > Metazoa > Mollusca > Cephalopoda > Sepiida > Sepiolidae > Euprymna > Euprymna scolopes. The sequence goes on along the minus strand of NC_136489.1, from coordinate 56,243,541 downwards.
AATATATAGTACTGATTTCAAAAGTTAAAAATAAAAATGAATAAGGTGCCACCAGCTAGAATCGAAATCAAGACAGCGTGTCTCCTACCAATGTGACTATCGAGAGATAATGTAATATTAAACGACTTGAAGATATAAATTGAATTTGCAGAAAGAAATAAAAATATGTCGGTAAGTTAAAATGAACAGTTTCCATTTCAACTTGCCAATATACTAGATGCTTTAAATAAGTTTTCAGATTTTTTTGTACAGGGATTTAACATTATCGCAGACTCTTAAAAATTCAGTATGTTATTGCTATACACCATATGAGATGATCAACCAATTTTTATGATTTCAGGTTCAAATGAACAGGTACAGCAGTAATTGGAGTACATCCTACTAAACCTGATGTCGCAGCTGGTGAATTTCAAAAATGCAATCTGGACGTGAGGACACTTTAGAAGAACGATATGTAACAAAATTCTGTTTTAAACTCAGAAAAAATGCCACAGAAACGTATGGAATGCTTCAGACTGCTTTTAGTCTTATGAATCGAGCATGAGTTTTTGAGTGGCATATGAGATTCAAGTAAGGTAAGGCATCTGTGAGGGATGATGAGAGGCGTGGGAGGAGTAATGAAATCAGAACACGAGAGTTGATTGGCCAAATAAAAACCTTCACCGGTAAGGACCGTCATGTGTCTATAGAGACAATAAGCGCACAGTTTGATGCCAGTATGGGAACTGTACGCACAATTATTAGCGAAGAACTGAAGTTGCGAAAGATTTGAGCGAATGCACCAGCCCACAAATCCATCCTTGTAACAGACCATTTGACACAGATGGGCATTAAGACAATTCCTCAACCTTCCTATTGTCCAAACCTTACTCCCTGTGACTTTTGGTTATACCCTAAGCTCAAGTAAAACCTTAGAGGCTGTCGTTATGAGACAATTGGGGAGATGGAACAGGATGTGACGAGAGTCATTAACATGCTCATACAAGAGGACTTCCATGCGGCGTTGGTACGGTACAACAAGTGCATTGCAGCCAGAGGAGATTACTTCGAAGGGGACGAGATTTTCTTGCGTACTATCAATAAAAGTGCGCACACGAAAAGTTTGGAAACTTAATGAAGGCACCTTGTATACCTGTACGTTCTATCCATCTATTTAAACAAAGAGTTTACTCCTTATAAACCATCCTTGGTGTATGATTTCCTGTTAATTTCAGTGTTATGTGACCAGTAGTTTAAGTGTTTATCGTTTAAATATTTACACACATACACGCATGCATATATCTATTGCTTTATTTATATAGCAGCAAATTTACTGATGGCATAAATACGATCGTATTTCTATTCTAAAATTCATTCACGTTTTAGCAATGAATTCCATTCTTAATATTATGATTCTATCCTGCTTGATGTATTTATGATGATACTCAGCCAAACGAGTTCCGATTTTGAAAGTCATCGCAAGTAAACGGTGTTAGTCAATTTAGAGACTCCGCTGAAAATGTAGGTCAAAAGTGAAATATTTTAAAAATATAATAAATAAGAATTTCCGTAAACTTATTTAAAAAAAAAAGGTTTATTGACTTATATATTTTTAAAATATAATTATTTCCATATATTTTAAAAATGTTTATTTACATAAACATTTTTATAGAAATAAATCATATTAAATGTATAATATTTAAAAAAATTAATAAAGTAAAATAAATTAAATAGAAATTATACATAAATTAATGAATAATAAAATATTCAATGTTAACAAAAATTAAATTATGATTTTTCACATATAATAAATAAAATATGGGAAAGTACAAATATGAATGTTAACTTAAATTTTTTAAAATCATTTGAATGAGTATATATGCAATATCGCCGTGTTTATTTATCCTGTTAAACATATCGGTGCAGACATACATATATAAGGAAATAACGTATATAGGTAAAGTTTACAAGGTTGACCCACCCAGCACTACCATTCCGTAAGCCTTTAGTCTATTAATATTCTAACCTACCCATGTTCCTTCCCTCTAGTAACTTATTTTAAAAGAAACACTTCACATCCAAGAACTCGGCTACTGACTTCTGACACACCGATGCAATAGACGCATTAAACGATCTATAATAATCACTATTTTGAGTTCAGGTGCTAAAACACTAACCAGATAAACCATTCTCTTTTCCAACATATTAGAGTCCGACCACATATTAAATTTATCTAAAGCCATACTAACAAAACCTATCCATAATAATAATCTGTATCATTCTACCTCAAATCACACCCAGTGTAACTAAAACATAATTCGAGAATATAGTACAAAGTTAAACAGCGGTTAAAATTTTTCTAACCAAGCATTCATTTTGTTACAAAATATATATAAAAAGAAACTTTTATTTTTCAATTCCTCTATACTTCACCTTTTCTTCATTTTCGCAGATTTATCATCAATTTACATTAAAAATTGATTTCAGTTTTCTTTTTTGCGTCATTATTTAAATTTAGGTTTTTAATTTTTAGTTAAAAGAATCGGCGTCATCTCTGCATTGAACATCAACTATGTTTCTCTTCTTTTTCTTAATCTTTTCTAAGTCTATTTGCTCACTTAGATATTATCAAACAGTTTTTAAAAAATTTCGAAATTCGTTACAAAATCACAGGCAAATGTGATTTGCTCAATTCATAACTGAAAATTGTTTCCTGCTGTCTTGCAATGGGATTTGTAAGCCTCCGGATGTTTACGCAAACAGCCGGAAAATTCCGAAAAATTACGTTTTAGCATGGACTAATATCCTCCACAAAATTTACAGTACTTCTATATCTTTTGACCCAGATTTCTATAACGTTGGCTCGGACTCGACGGAAACCCCCGGATTAAGCCGAGCGAAGTAAAAGACGTCGGGAAGCATAATTAACAACATTTATCGCATACTGGATACAACAAACAAACAAACAAACAAACAAACAAACAAACAAAAACAAATAGAAATACAATAAGTAAAAAATAACAAAAACCTACCGTACGTTTTAATGAATAATTTTATTTATATATATTTTTTAACTTTCAAGACTTGTACAAACATGTACGCTTTTAAAAAGTTTATACTGTTTATATTTTCTTAATTTTTTTCAAGAACAGTTGCAATATTCTTTTTTCAAGAAAAGTACTTTCTAATTTATTTACAAAAAGATAAATACATTTGTTGAAATACTGTTTTTCTTTGTTTCCCATAACAGTTGACTTATGTATTTTTCAAGAAAAGTTGTGATATTTTTAGTGTAACAATGTTTTTTAAAACTATATCTGAGAGAAGAAACTATTGAAAAGAAAGATATTTCTTTATCTCACGCATTTATCTTAGGTATAGGTCACTGGATATCCAACTATCGTAATTTTAAATCATCTTCTGTCGAAGTATATCAATCAGCACTAGTTGTAAAAGGGTACGACCTCTGATTCAGTAAGGAATATTTTTTCGGTTAACAGTTAGGTGGGTGTCGACGGCAAAGATGGGGCGATATTTTTCACACACACACACACACACACACACACACACACACACACACACACACACACACACACACACACACACACACACACACACACACACACAAAATTGAATAGCTTTTCTTCGTGTTTTAAGATTTGATCATCGCTCGGCTTGTTCCGACGGTTCCCGTCAACTACCGGTCTAGTCCGAACCACCGTAACGGAAATCCAAATCAAAAGATGTAGAAGTATCAAATTGACTGGTTCACCCCCTAAGCACCCAGCGTGTCTGCTTTAAATAGTCTCCACTTCCTGTATAATCATTCAAAGGGAATAACTCAATTAACATTATTAATCTTCCTTTTCGTAATAAAGCAGCACATTAACAAATGTTTTGTCAGTACCAAAATGGTTTCTGAAATCCCATAGTGATGAGAGCTGTGAAAATAAAGATGGTAATGGCCATGCATTATTGTGCTTGTTTTATAAGTACTTACAGGTTTGCACGTTCTAAACGGAAATTATTGTCGCATCGAAAATACCCGACGATGCAGTATAACATTGCTAAGCTAAGATAAATTGGTTATTTGAAATGAAATTCTAGTTTAAACAAATGTTTATATAAATATAAACCAGAGAGATAATGTTTCGAGAAATAGTATAAACAAAATGAGTTTTAGAACGATTAAATTAATAACAATAATAATTGAATATAATCATTGAAAAATAGGTCTGGCCTCTAACAGTCTGACTTAATAAGCGTATAAGTCGCTTACGATGACGTGGATCTTAGAATGAGACGTGGAGATTGAGTTAGACGTTGGGGTTTTGGAGCTGACAAGAGAAGTTGGATTCTCCGAACGACCAGGAGGAAGGTCGAATCCAACAGACTTTAAATGTGAATAAGAACGGTGCTTGCAACTTCGAGAAGGAAGGGACTACCGGGAATAAAGAAGTATAAATATTATTTTACCGATAAATTCTGTGTTAGTCTTTTCTTCGGAGAAGTATAAGGTGTTTATTCCAGGTCAGAAAGTCCAAACAGGTGAACCAAGAACCGGCTGAATGAAACCTAGCAAACGAGAAGGTATTGCCCGCTTCAATGTTTCGCAATCTGTATAGTCTTGTAAACAGTCCCTTGAATATTATACAAACGTTGACATAACCACTAGACGATCAATATACAAAAATATATGTATATAGTTATGCATACACACAAAAACTCAAACATATGTATACAGACGTTTCAATCCCCTGTATGTAACAGTATCTTTTTTTTCTTTCCCATATTATCTTCCATCTTTCAGTTTTTTCGCTTTCCCATTATTTCTCTCTCATTTCTATGTCATTCATTTGTAAGTCCCACCCAAAAAATCTTCACTCAGTTCTGAGGAAGAATTATAAAAAAAAATAAAGACGAATTCTAATTAATAAAGACAAAATTTTAAGAATATATTATTTGCATCCCTAGGAGGTCAGACACAAAGTTAGGTGTTAAGGTGAAAAACCAGTGCTCTAAGATTAGCACACTATGAGCCTAAAATGTATGACTAACCCCGGCGGCACTTCCTGGTAAAGGCGATACAGGCGATAAACGATAAACTAACTCTTCAAAGAGAGGATAAAACCTGGGAAGAAGGTCCACACCTAAGATTGACAGCCACAAAGTCACTGTTGGACTTATTGCTGAGAACCTATTCCCGATTTATCTGAACTAAGTTGAGCTCTAATTATATGAGTCAAATCGTGTATATGTTTTGGTGTATATCCGTCTTTTCTAATTCGCCTCTACATAAAAATCTCTAGACAAAAGATATGTAAGTAGTTTAAATAATCATTCATTTATTTGATTCTGTAATTCTAGTGCAATTGACACAGTCGCATTTAATTTTAAAGTTATTCAATTTTCTCTTTACACTTTCAGGTGTAAATCGTTCTAAGTAATCCGCGTTCAAACCTTGCATTCAAGTTCAGACACATGCACCTGTGCACAGACACCTGCATGAACACACACATGCTTACACACTGACATATAGACACAGATATTGAAAAGAAACAGACGGCATTTATTTTGGGATAAATAGCTTGTTGATTAAAAACAATATCAATCGAACTTTCCATGATTGAATTATAAACAAAAAGGCAAAATTATTTAATCAATTGTTGGTGACAAGAGGAAAAAGTTTAAACTACGTCACCTGGCGGGAAAAGTTAATATATCATATATAGCTGTTCCATTGAGTCTGACAGCGCTGACTTACCTGTCTTTTAATCATCGATTTATTACTGTGTTATTTGGTTCAACATTTATTTAGACTTTTTGTATTCATTCAACTTTTCATTTCCAAGAACGAGTTATTTGTTTTGGGGAAAAATGTCCAAATCTCACAATCCTTCAAAATGAGAAGTCCGTTTGCAGTGCCAAAATCGGGTATATTCTTTATTTCATCGTTTTCTTTTTTTACTATAATTTACTTACTACAGTGCATCTGCATAAACAAATGTAATAATACGAGGGATATTCCAAAGTAAAGCCTCCTATTTTTTTTAACTCGGAAAGTTAAAGAGCTACAAGGACGGGAGCGGAACCATTAAAACGATCAACCTTTTCTGCTCCAGAATTTTTCTACATAGTCATCATTATTCTCAATACACTTTTGCCAACAACGAACGAATTCTGTACATGGGCATCCGGAGCACGCTTTGTCATACGAACATCGTTTCAAGGGTAAAACCTCCTATTTTTTAATTAAAAAAATTGAATTGATTGATTAGGAATTAATTTATTAGAAAACAAATGGTACCATTCAATAGCTATATATATATATATACGTTTTATTTTTATTACCGTATCTTTCTGTTAAGTTACATTATTGTTTCAGCTACCCGGCCGTTTTTTTTGGCCATCTGTAGCTTCCTAAGACTTTTACAGAAATGTTCGTTATGATGGGATGAAAGAGTGAATGATGTCAGGAGAGGGGTGCGAGAAAAGCGGAAAAAAGAGGAAGGGAACAAGGGGGAAAGGTGGGAGGGGGTCTTGGCATGTCGGTAATCTCTTAGTTTTGGAGTTTAAGGGCCTTGTGGGGGAGGGTCTGGGAAGTTCATTTCTGGTGTGGCTGAGGGCATAGGGATAGATGGAGGAGGAAGGGGGATATGTGGGGGTAGGAGGAGGGGGTTACTTTAAAATTCGAGTCTTAATGTTAAAGTTTTTGGCGTCTCGTTGGTGAGATGATTTCTTGATAAGTATGTCTGGACCTGTTGGTGTTCGTTAGATTCGGAGGCGGGGGGAGCTATGATTCGGTTTATTTATTTGGTTTTTATTTGTTGTTAATTGTTTTGAGAAGGTTAGCTAGCGGTCGCGCGCACGAGCACACACATGCGCACGTACACACATATATACTTAAAGAAACGTTCACATGTACACATACATCTCCGCCCTGGCGTGCAAATATATGCACATATGCGCGCAATTTTCTTTAAGGTACTAAATTGGGTACGTGTGCATAAGCATGGATGCGCTCATACACAGATACATACACACATCGACACCCATACTCTCAAGGAGGCGTATACACGGGCCTATATGCGCATATTGATTCAGACATACCTGCACCCCACGCATACATGCAAGCGCATGCGCACATACAGATACTAATACTCGTGAACACATACATCGACATATATACACAGCTGCACGCTCTCACACACGTATGTAGACAGCAGGCAGCGGGCACATATACTCTCACATCCACACACGTATACATAGGTACGTGCACATATACATCAGTACCCCATGTACAGAAGGACGCACACGTGGATGTACACGTGCGTGTATACACACACATACACACCCAGATATACAGACAGTTATTGGTATAGACATATTCTTCTACATAGCTGTAAATCTAAGTTAATTTGTGGGTATATAGGCGCAATACTTTCGTTCGATGTAGACATGATTATACATAGATATGAGCATAAACTCATTCCCAGGGTCATATACATGATATTTTCATTTTCATTAGTGAGGGTTTTTTTATAGTAAGATGTGGGTGCACACGCCACACACACACACACACACACACACACACACACACACACACACACACACACACACACACACACAGAGACACACACGCACACACACACACACATATATATATAAATTAAAATATGAGGAATACAAGTTATGACGTTTCTGAATGTTTGAGGTGAGGATTGGTTATTCGTATTATTTGGATTCATCAGACTATTGTTCTCATCTTGAGTGTGATTTTCACAACGTTTCGGTCCGGTCGATATAATCTCCGACCTCCTTCATGTGTATCTTATCGAACTCGTAAATGTTTCTGTCGAACTCGGGAATTGTTTTTCCAAGTACTCTAACAACTGCACCACGGGTCCATGTGGACAATTCTAGTACGAATTTTAGGAGCCTTAAATCTATTCTTATTTCTGATTGTTAATATCACTGTTTATTACTAATTATTACTATATATATATATATATATATATATATATATATATATATATATATATATATATAAACATTTTTTTACTTATTACTTGTATATTTTATATACTGTTTATAATTAATGGTTTTCATATCGTATTAAATTCTATACTAGGTCTACTGAGCGATTGGTTATTCCCCAGCATATGTGCTGCATATTTCAGTCCTCTTACTCTCCACCGTTCTTCTCTGTCTATAATTTTTTACTTTATCCCGTAATGGTAGATGGTTTCCTTTTTCCTTCCATATATGCTCAGCTATACTCGACTTTTCAGTCTTTTCACGTACTGCGGCTTTCGATTGTCTTTTAACCGTGCTTACAGTGGACGACACGTTTCACCTTTGTATAGTTTTCCACATTTGCATGGGATTTCATATACACGGTTCTTAGTCATGTTTTTTTTCTGTAGGGGACTTGACTTTCACAATCTGTTTCCGGAGAGTTGAATCATTCTTGAATACTGTTCTGATGTCATATGGATTACATATTCGTTGAAGTTTTTCAGATAAGCCCTTCATATATGGTATACAAAGTGTGGTGAGTTTCTGAGTGGTGCTTTTTGTGTCTGGTCTATATTTCTTGGAGCTGATGTCATGCTCTCTGGATAGTTGTTTCGGTGGAGGGTTTCTTTTAAACTAGCGATCTCCTCTTAATATGCACTACTGTTACTACATATTGCTTTTGCACGGTGTTGTAGGCAACGGACGATTCATTTCTTTACATTATATGGATGGTGGGAGTTGAAGTTTAGGTACTTCTCAGTGAAAGTTGGCGTTCGGTATACAGATGACATAAACCCTTAACCAATGCAAGTTATCAGCACATCTAAGAACGATAATTTGTTGTTATGCTCCTTTTCCATCGTGAACTGTATGGTTGGACGGATCAAGTTCACACGGTCTAGTAATGTTTGAACATCTTCCTGATGGGGACCAAAGTATGAATGTGTCATCTACATATCGCAACCACATTGCTGGCTTTAGTGGTGTTGATCCTAATGCCATATCATCAAAGTATTCCATGTATGCATTGGCCAGTACCGGGGACAATGGTGATCCAATTTCCAGACCTTATTCGTGCCGATATATATCAGATGTGTTCTTTTAGTGAGGCATCCGATGTCAGCTTGTCCCGTACCACTCTTAGAGTCTCATCAGCGGGTACTTTCGTTAACAGACTCACTATATCTAGATTCACCATCTCGTTGGAATGAATAGGAGCATTGTTTATTATTTCCACAAAGTGAACTGAATTCTTGACACATGATGGAGATTTGTCGATGATTGGGGCGATTATAACTACCAGAAATCGGCTCAATGGATGGCATGCTGAACCTCGGACACTGACAATGGGTCTTAATGGAATACCGTCCTTGTGAATCTTAGGGAAGCCGTATAGGTGTGGTATCTTACTGTAATGTTGTACTAGCTCTCTGTATTTTGCAGGTGGTATAAGGTCCTTGTTATTACTGAGGATCTGTGACATCTTCCTTTCCGTTTTAAAGGTCGGTTTCTTTTTCACTTTACAGTAGCCACCAGATTCTATTAAATCTGCCAATTTCTTGGAATATTCTGCTCTATCCATTAACACTTCAGCATCGCCTTTGCCTGGTGGTAGTATTATGATATCATTGTCACCGCGCAGGGACTTGTTGATAGCCAATACTTCTTCCTTTGAGGAGTTCGGTTTTGGAGGCTTTGAATTCTCAAGTGTTTGTCTCACTTTCAACCTTAGTTCATCTCCTTGTGCTTTGGGTTTATTCAAGGCTGCCTCCTCTATTGGAGCTATCATATCTAAGTATGGAAGCCGCTTTATGGTTGCGCGAAGTTGAGACCTTTGTTTAGTACTGATTCTTCAGAGGGACTTAGCTGACATTTACTTTGGTTGACAATGGCTATTATTGATAGAATTGTCCACAAGGACTCGTGGCGCAGTGGTTAAAGTACTTGGAAAATCAATTGTAAAAAGTGATATTCTCCTGAAAGTTGAAGGTTCAATCCTCAGTGTGGGCAATCGAAAAATACAATTGCGAATTACTTAGGACCTCTATCCAGACATGGCTGAAGGAACAAGAGCACACTACCTACGTGAAGTAAATAAAGGATTCCGCTCGAAATTCCGTCCAAATTCCCGAGTTCGGCAGAAACATTCCCGAGTTCGACAAGATACACTTGAAGAAGGTCGGAGGTTTTATCGACTGAAACTCAAGATGAGAACAGTAGTCCGATGAATCCACATCATACGAATAAAAGTTATGTAGAACTTTATTGTATCATCCGATCATGTTACAGGGCAGATGTTTTACTATTTTGATAGGTTTGCTTTATTAAAGATATTTTTCTCAGATTCATTATATATATATATATATATATATATATATATATATATATATATATATATATATATATATATATATATATATATATATAAATAAAATAGGCGCATTTTCCCCCAAGAACTTTTTTTTTTAAAACAAACTAGATTTTTACGTTAACTTCAATTTTTACAGTAATTCTTTTCGGGACATTTCAACATGAAAGTACAAAACACACTTGCCGTTGGTAAGATTTTTAAGTGGGGGAATGAGTTGGATACTAAAACTTTTGCTTTTTTTAGAAGGGGAGGGGGTTACGCTATGCGGTTTAGCTTTATTATTTTCAGTAGTTGTGTTCTTTACATTGTTAGATAAAAACACAGAAAATTTATTTATTCCCCCCCCCCTTCCCTATATTAAGATTCAGTTTTTAAAAAATAACGTTATTATTTTAGTATGGTACTTGCAAGACAAACACAACATAAACATTTGACATAACGTCAGTTCTTAATGTACGAAACATTCAACCTCCCCAAAAGGGAAAAAATTTTTATTGTAGCAATAATAAGAAAAAAACTTAGTTCCTGCTCAATATCACAGTTTTACGGGTACAATCTTCTTCACGGAAAACAAAAATATGAGACATTGGTTTTAGCATTTTTCAAAACTGCTTCGTTAACATTTCATATTACTATTACATGTATGGGTTAGAGGAATCGGAAAATTATTTTTTACGTGATCTCCCCCACCTCATTTTTTCATTTTGTGGCAATAGTGATCATTTAATAACATTTTCTTTAATTTACGAAACTCTAATAAGAATAAGCACGGAAATAAACACAAATAAATTAATTTCAACCACACACAGACACAGACACACACACACACACAGACAGTGTTTTCTGCTAGACGAGTGTTTCTTGTGAAAGTTTGGCGAGGGGAGACCATAGATTGGAGCTCAGTCGATCACTTGCCATGAAAATAACGATAAAGCAGGGACAAACTCGCAACATCTCTTTATATGTCTTCAACATACACATACATACATGCATATATTTAAAGACACATATCTCCGGTAAGATACTGATGTATACATACATACATACATACATACATACATACATACATACATACACACATGTATACATACATTCATACAGTTATATATTAAGATACATATCCATAAATATATACATATATATATATACACACACACACACATATATATATATATATATATATATATATATATATATATATATATAGATATGTGTCTGTTTATACTAAGTAAATAGAGTAAAGTTAGGATAAATAAATAAAAGGGTATAGTAAATAATGGGAGTTTAGGTAGACGCATGATAAAATATGTTCCAATCCATGTTACTGGTTTAATATTTAGAGGTCTGTCTGGATTTGCCTTGATCATTATGGGAGGGGGGTAAGCTATATTGGCTTGTAGAATTTTTTTTTCTACAAGCCAATATAGCTTACCCCCAATAATGAGCAAGGCAAATCAATACAGACCTCTAAATATTAAACCAGTAACATGGATTGGAACATATTTGTCATGCGTCTACCTAAACTCCTATTATTAACTATAACCATTTTAATTTATCCTAACTTTACTTTATTTACTTAGTATAATCAGACACATATCTATATATATGTGTGTGTGTCTGTACATATATATATATATATATATATATATATATATATATATATATGTATATATTTATGGATATACATGTTAATATATAACTGTATGAATGTATGTGTACATGCGTGTGTCTGTATGTATATATACATATGCATCAATACCTTACTGGAGATATGTGTCTATAATATATGTATGTATGTGTATGTGTGTGCATATATATATAGGTGTATATATGTGTATATATGTATATATATGTATATATGTGTATACGTGTGTGTGTATGCGTATATACGGGTGTGTGCATTTGTAGGCATGTATGTTTCCACGTGCATTGTGCATATATTTTTATGTGTGTATGTGGTTGTGTGTATGTATGTTGATATTTATATATATACATGTGTGTGCATATATATATGGGTGTATATATGTGTATATATGCATATATATGTATATATGTGTATACATGTGTGTGTGCATACGTATATATGGATGTGTGCATTTGTAGGCATGTATGTTTCTACGTACATTGTGTATATATTTGTATGTGCGTATGTGGTTGTGTGTATGCATGGTGATATTTATATATATATACATTTGTATTTATGTATATATATGTATATATATGTATATATTTATATGTGTATGTGTGCGTATATGCGCGTATATTGGCATGTGTGTTCACTCTTAACTATCTAAAACAATTCATTGTCGAATGTACGTTTGGACTTACCGTAGTCACTGCGAGCGTCCGAGAATGAACCCTTGCCAAACGCATGTGACACGTACACTAACCCCTCTCTCTCTCTTTCCCTCCCATCAATTCATATACTCCAGGGTATAGCTAAACAATCTTAATAAAAACAGCCAAATCTTAAAACCCCAAAATGAAATTCCCCCCCTCCTCCCCTTACCCACCCTTTTATCTCCCCCCATTCCCCTCCTATATCACTATATCTTCACCCACGCCTAGCTGAATTTACTAACCCCCACCACACACTACAGTCTAATGTATTTTAAACTTCAAAATTTTATTATTTGGCGATCTCCGGCCCCTTATTTTATCTTCCATTCTTTCTTTTTTTCTTTTTTATTTTTTTTCTCTCGTATTTCTTTTAAAATCGTTCTTCCAAATAATAATAGCCATTTCTGTAAGGTCTGACGAGGCTACAGGATCGTAAATATGGTCCGGCAATCGAAACATATGTAACTGAACAGATAAAACGGTAATAAAAAATAAAACGTATATATATATATATATATATATATATATATATATATATATATATATATATATATATATAGTCATCCACATACAGTACTGTTTCACTGTTTCACTTTTTCACAGCTCATCAGTGCTAGACAAGCAACTATCTCAAGCCAGAATCGTCTAAGTTTATTTTTAATTTTATTCAGTTCATATGCGTGTCACGTTGATACAGTGGTAACGTCACTAGCTATAAACGTTACAGTTTCGAGTCTAGCTGATGGCATCCAAGTACCTTTTTTTACTTTTGTAATCATGACTCTATAACATATATACAGAATCTTGATGAATTAAAACATATATTTAAGCGTATTTTACGCACAGGCAAAGCCAGGCGCCCGATAAGCGCTGAGTCAAGAAGTCTCCGGCGCGGTTTATTTGAATTGCAAATTCAAGTACAATTAAACAACGTCCAGGTTTCTATAATGCAGCGCCATTAATAAGTAAACTTTTATTAAAAGAACATAATTTAATTTTAGACACAGGCTAACCTTCTCACACCATAGAAACACCCCTCTAAGCATTAATACATATAATCCCAATCAATAAAATATATGACAAAAACACATTCATTTCATTTCTGTTACACAACAATATTTTAATTTTAACAGACATATTTTTCCAGAAAGATTATAAACTGTGTTCATATCTTTTAAAACATATTAACGATTATATGACGTTATTGAAAATCTCCCTTTTTTTAACAACAGAAGCTCGCCTCCTTTTTTGAATTCCAACATCTTTTTCCGTTTCCGAAATATAACAGAGTCACACTTTGCACATGAAACATTTCCAAATATTTGTACTGGTGTTTTTGTTTTTTTTTAAATCTCATTCATCCAGAGGAAGTCCCGAAATAAAGACGAAACGTTGATGAACACATAACTCGCTTTGTTCTTTTTTTATTTCTCTATTTTGTTGGAATACTATTTCCATTATTCTCATCATATATATATATATATATATATATATATATATATATATATATATATATATATATATATATATATATATATATATATGCATACAGGGTGTCCATAAAGTCCGTGTGCGCCTTAAAATATTTATAATTTTATTTGTGATTGCAATAGAAATAACATGTAAAAAGGATTTGATTTTGGAACAATTCATTTTAAAATTGCACACGGACTTTATGGACACCCTATATATATATATATATATATATATATATATATATATATATATATATATATATATATATAAATGCATGAAATGCCCGCGATGACATTTACATTTTAAAAACCGAAGTGTTATTGATAATGATTAATTATTGATAAACACCCAAACAAAATATTTGAAAGAAAAGATTATTAATTTTATTTTCCAAAAGCAATATAGACATTAATCAATTGAAACAAATACATTCGTAAAAGTTGATTTCTTTTCTTTACTTTGTTAAATATAATTTGATCATTTGACAGTGTTGAATGCTTCAAGGAATATTGATCTGATCGATGTGTTTTCATTTAAAGACATAATAAATGCTAAAAAAATAAAAAATAAAAATAGTGAATACTCGTTTGTAATTGTTTATCAACACCTTAAAACTTTAATAAACATAAAACAAATTGAAGAATTTAATTTGTTTAGAAATTTGCGAATAGTTTATAAACAATTGTTACCAATCAATTTTATCACAACAGATTTGTTGATTTAAAAAATGCTCTCTCTCTCTTTCTCTCTCTCTCTCTCTCTCTTTCTCTCTCTCTATATATATATATGTATATATATATGTATATATATATATCTATACACACACACACACACACACACACACACACACACACATATATATATATATATATAGAGAGAGATTTAATAAGAATTATCGTTTAATCTATATATGACAAGAATGTCGTAATTGTCTTTTTCCAAATTGACAAACATTTTATTTGTTCGTGTTTCCCATATAATGAATTTTTTTAATATCAATAAATTGAGAAAGGCAACTGCATTTTTTAAAATCAGCACATCTGTTGTGATAATATGATTATATATATATATATATATATATATATATATATATATATATATACATATATATATGTATATATATATATATATATATACATATATTTTCTCTATATACCCGGCGTTGCCAGATCAAAACAATATACATCATATATCACGTCATCTGCTATGATGTCATCTACGACATATGTTATTAGCAAACAAACAGACAGGAACACGACTTTATTATAATATATTGATATAATGGACTGATCCAACACCCCTCAAATGAATGGACAGTTACGTCTATAAAAAGACAAGCAAACTCTCCTCACGTGGGAGACAGAATTTAGTACTAAGCTGTCAATGGACGCTTAGAAATGTGTGTACCTTTTTATCTAAATAAACCCTTTCTGTGCAACCCCAGTAATGACTTGTTATTCATATAATCTACGATATAACAACTGGCGACGAAGAATTCGAACGAAACTCACTAAAAAAAACAAAGCGAAGGAAAAAGCACACAAGAAGATTAACGAGCAGAAAACAAAAGAAATCCAAAGAAGGAAGAAGAAAAAAAAACTTCGACAGAGCCAACATTTAAAATGTAAGTGTCTCAGTCTGTTACGGTCCTAAAAAAAAGAAAAGAGAAATTGACATTTTGAAGCGAACATTTTTTTGAAAAGAACATTAAAAAAAAGAAGTGTCCATTTCAAGTTTTATTCGGCTGGAAGTATTTTTTTTCTCTTCGGAAGGAAATTGTGCTTTTAATTCATTGAATTTATAGGACATTTGAGTTAATCTTTTGTTTAATTGTGTGGTTTTGTAAAAAAAAAAATTTTTTTTTAACATGGAGCAATTAGCGGAATTCACTAGAACTATGCAATCGGCATTGTTTGCACAACAAAAGCAAATGGAATTAGTTCAGCAACAACAATTGAAGCAAAGCGAAATACTACAGAGTATTTTAACGCAGCAGAAAGACTGTCGTTTCACTCCTGAAGGAATAGCAAATTCTTTATCCGAATTTGTATACGAGCCGACAAATGGGTTAACTTTTCCGGCATATTTTCGGAGATACGAAAATATTTGCTAAGAGATGTCAGTCTTGGACAGACGAAGAGAAGATTATCCTTCTTCTTCAAAAACTTGGATCTCAGGAAAATACAAAGTATACGAATTTTATCTTGCCAAAGAAACCTGAAGAGATTTCTTTTAGTGAAACAATAAAAATATTGTCAAACATTTTCAGTGAACGAGATAGTCTATTCTATACACGTTATAAATGTTTAAATATCACGAAGCAGGAGGACGAAGATTTTATTACTTATGCAGGGAAAGTGAATGCTCATTGTGAATCCTTTAATTTAAAAGACCTCAAAGAGGATATGTTTAAAAGTCTAATCTTTGTGCAAGGTTTAACAGCCTCTAAAGATAAGGATATTGGTTCAAGGATATTAAGACACAGAAATAACGTTACAAAAAGTTACGGAAGAGTGTCAGAAACGGTTAAATTTAAAGCAGGACAATACAAGCATCGAAGGAAAAAATTTTGAAGAAAAAAATATGGAAAAAAATGGAAAGGGTGATGAAATGTGCACACGAAAAATCCTGTAAGACATATGGGGAAAAAAACCACTTCACTAAAGATTGTTACTTTAAATACAAAATATGTAACAAATGTAATAAACAAGGCCATAAATCAACGGTATGCAGGAAAGGAAAATACCGAAAAGCAGAAATAAAGACCATTGGTTCTAAAAATGAGTCTAGGTGTGATAAAAGAAAATATATTGAAATTAAAATTAATGGCTGGAATGTGAACTGTCTTATAGATACGGGAAGCGACATAAGTATAATTGACGAAGTAACTTGGAAGAAAATTGGTTTTCCAAAGTTACAAAATACAAAAAAAATTGCCAGAAGTGTGTCTGGAAATAAACTAAAATTTAAGGGTGAATTTTTTACCAATGTGTCTCTAAAGGAGAATGCTGTGAAAACCAAGTTATATGTCGTACCGGGGAAAAATTGTAATTTGTTCGCTATAGACTTAATGATTCTTTTTAATTTATGGGGAAAACCCATAAGCTCATTTTGCAATAAAGTAAGTCTGGCGGGTTTAGAAAATTCTAAACTACCAGGAAAGTTTATTAACGAATTAACAAAATACTTTAAAGAGGTATTTACTGAAGGTTTGGGTTGCTGCACGAAAACGGAGGTAAAATTTGAACTAAAGGACGAAGCTAAACCAGTTTTCAAACCCAAAAGAAAGGTTCCATATTCAGCATTAGAAACTATAGAGAAAGAATTAAAGAGACTTCAAGCTATTGGAGTAATAGAAAAAGTGGGCTACTCTGAATGGGCTTCACCCACGGTTTACGTTAAGAAGAAAAATAATAAAATCAGGGTATGCGCGGACTTTTCGACAGGTCTAAATGATTGTCTCAAGGAGCATAACTACCCGCTTCCTACCCCAGAGGAAATTTTTTCGAAGTTAAGCGGAGGAAAAATTTTTACAAAAATTGATTTGTCTGAAGCGTATTGGCCAGTAAAAGTCCAGGAAGATTGTGCTAAGTACCTGACATCAAATACCCATAAAGGACTATTTTCACTAAAACGTTTGCCTTTTGGTTTTAAAGTAGTCCCAAATTTGTTCCAGCAAATTATGGATACAATGCTAGCAGGTTTGGATTTTGCTATGGCTTATCTAGATGACATCCGTATAAGAAGTAAAAATGTGGAAGAGCATAAAATCCACATCGGCAAAGTATTCGAGAGAATATCAAACTATGGATTGAAAGTGGCTCTCGAAAAATGTAATTTTGGGATGGACAAAATTGAATATTTGGGACAAATGATTGATCGAAATGGTAGAAAACCTAATCCTAATAGGACTGAAGCAATCAAAAACATGCCTATACCAGAAAATATAGTGCAGCTACAGTTATTTTTGGGACTAGCAAATTATTATAATTCTTATATCCCAAATATGCATGAACTAAGAGCACCTTTAAACGAATTATTGAAAAAGAATAAAAAATGGCTCTGGACAAAAGAATGTGATGAAGCATTCCTAAAGATTAAAAAATGTCTGTTATCGGATTTAGCACTAGCTCACTACGATCCGAAAAAAGAATTAATTGTAGCAGCAGATGCGAGCGAATACGGTTTAGGTGCTGTGCTACTACACAGACTCAAAGATGGATCGACTAAACCAATTATTCATGCCTCAAGGGTTTTGCTACCCGCAGAAAAAAATTATAGTCAGATAGAAAAAGAAGGTCTGGCGATTGTATACGCCATGAGGAAATTTCATAGGTTCATCCATGGAAGATTTTTTATCTTGGAAACGGACCACAAACCTTTGTTATCGATTTTTGGTTCCAAAAAAGGAGTTCCTACTCATACGGCTAATAGGTTACAAAGATGGAGCATGATTCTGTTAAACTACAATTTTAAAATGAAACACCTAGCATCCAGCAAAATTGCACACGCAGATGGTTTGTCCAGGTTGATCCCAAATAAAACTGAATTACTTGAAGAAACTGTTATAGCTGCACTAAAAGAAGAAAATGAACTAACAGATAAGGGAATTTCCGGTAACACTTGAGGAAATAAAGAAAGCAGCAAGAACAGATGAATACATTAACAAGATAAAAAAACAAGTGGGACAAAAAGAAAAGAAGAGGAAAGGATTAACAGTTTTTCCATTTTCAAAGTGCGATGAAACTCTAATGTATGCAGATAGAGTGGTAATACCTCAAGTATTACAGAAGAGAATTTTAAAAGAATTCCACATGGGACATCCTGGAATCTCCAGAATGAAAGCACTAATGAGAGCATATACGTACTGGCCTGGAATGGATCAGGACATAGAAAAAATGATAAAATTATGTAAGGGTTGCCAACTAGCAGCAAAAGCGCCGCCCACTAAGACGCAACCTTTGCCTAAAACAGATACATCATGGACGCGGATCCATATAGATTACGCAGGACCTCTAAAAGGATATTATTACCTGGTAATAGTAGATAGCATGTCGAAATGGCCAGAAATTTTTAAATTCAAATATCCTACAGCGGCAAACACAATAAAGTCGTTGGACGAGGTATTTGGGCGTTTTGGCGTACCAAAAACAATTGTTAGTGATAATGGCACCATGTTCAAAGGTCAAGAATTTAAGAGCATATCACAACACCAACTTTTAGCCCTCGATCTAACGGACAAGCTGAAAGATTTGTCGATACTTTTAAACGAGCGTTAAAAAAGAACGATAACATCGACACTGAAGAAAAAAGTCTCCAGAAATTTTTAGCAGTGTACAGGATAACGCCTAATCCGAATACAAAAATGCAAATTTATCCCCAGCGGAAATAATGTTTGCCAGAAAAGTGCGCTCTGTGTTCGACCGGTTAATTCCGAGTAAAAAAGTAAAAAATAGAAAAATAGTGTAAAAGATAATGTACGATACAAGATATACAAGGACGGAGATAAAGTTTTTTTCAACAATTATCGGGCAGGGAAGAGTTTTTGGGAAGAAGGCATAATCTAAAAAAGAATTGGAAGAATGGTCTACATTATAAAAGGTCAGACATTTTCCCACAAAAAAACATATAAACCAACTCAGACCCCGATATATTGAAATAGTTAAAAACAATGAAGTACCGATGGAAGTACTGTATGACATTTTTCACATAGAGCCTCCAAAAAAGGAAGCACCAGTAACTGAAAATACAAGTCACTCTCCAAAATCCAAATCTCCAAAATCCAAAAATTCGCAAACGCAAATTTTAAGGAGAAGTGAAGGAAAAAGAAAAAGAACTGAATTTTTTGGACAAAGTCAAAAAAGAAAAAAATGGTGAAGCGAAATTCTAGGGAAGAATTTAGCTTAGGAGGAAGGTGATATGGACTGATCCAACACCCCTCAAATGAATGGACTGTTACGTCTATAAAAAGACAAGCAAACTCTCCTCACGTGGGAGACAGAATTTAGTACTAAGCTGTCAATGGACGCTTAGAAATGTGTGTACCTTTTTACCTAAATAAACCCTTTCTGTACAACCCCAGTAATGACTTGTTATTCATATAATCTACGATATAACACACACACACACACACACACACACACACATATATATATATATATATATATATATATATATATATATATATATACACCTGATGTTTCCGAGTCGAAACTCTACGTTATATATGAAATCTTCGTCACAGTATTTGATGTCATATATGACATCACAATATATGACGCCATTAGCTATATGTCATCAGATGTTGTCTCATATGCCATGGCGTCATTTATAATGTTTTGTGAACAAAAAACGAATATACACATGACATCATCAACGACGCCATTAAATATGACATCATATATTACGTATATTGTGAAAAAACAAACAAACAAACTAACAAATAAACAGGTAGAAATATGGCTTTATCATAATATATATATGTATATATATATATTATGACATTTAGAAATAAAATGAGAATGAAGGAATAGGATAAAGTAGTAAATAGTAATTTATATGAAGTCCAACATATAGGTAAATTAGTAGGATAATATATATGTAGATAATATTTAAAAAAAATATAGGCCACTATGAAATAATAGGGATCATTAAAAAAGTCAACAATAAAAGAAGAAATGAAAAATAGGGAAAATAGAAGAGAAAGTTTGAAAAGAAGGGGAGGAGTTAAAAACAGTAAATAGAGGATACGAAAATGCATATAATACGGGATAGTGAAACATTCGTATATCATCATTCACTCCCGGTCAACATCAGCTTACCCTTGTAGCCTTATACTAGAAGACATAACTGAAAATGTCCAAAACTACTTATTTAAAAATTTAAAAAATTCTAAAATTCTAATCTGACCAAACCCAAATTCTGTAAAACCATAACACTTACCTGTTACAACGTGTAAATCCACAGAAAAATGATCCATATTATTTCATCATGATTACACAAGAATAGAAAATCAATTTGAAATCTGTTTCCCTAAATTCATCCGACTATTACAATATTGGAAATCAAACATATATTATTAACTATTCGCTAATAATCATTCAATTCTTAGTTTAACTATCACTGATTTACAAAAAATATTTTTGATCTGGGGCAAGAATGTGGATTGTTGTTCTTTGTTAATTTGGGTGTGCTGAACTCAAATATATAAATAGTTTTGTTCTATCACCTCTTAGTGGAATCTTTTTCTATGCTCATCACTCACTGTTCCAAAGTTTGTCGAGAAGAAGTTGAGATGGCAATGAAGAAAATGAATCGTGAGTGACATTCGACATCCCATATCCTCGTAAGATTTGAATTCTTCCCATGCTCTCAATTACTTTAAGTTAAAAAGCTCCTCAATATCAGTATTCTTCAACACTTCTCGGATCTGAGGTCAGACAAAGATGCTCTCTTTGAGCTTAGCAATTCTGAAACCTGGGAACATAGTATTGGAAAGTAGCAATATTTTTGCCCAACGGCTTCATAAATTTCTTCATCAAACCAAGCTTGATGTGAAGAGGAGGAAGAAGCACTTTATTCATATCCACCAGAAGATTCTCCTTGAGGCTGTGTTCGCCAGGAACAAAAGTGCTTCTAGACCCCCAGTCTTTCTGCTTGTAATGCTGGGATACAGCTCAACCATCCCAAAGACAGAGAAAACAACAGCACTTTGTGAATCCTGCTTGCATACCCATAAGAAGACCAATGATTTTGGAGTCCCCACGCAAACTCCATTGGTACTCGGTGTACTTAATAGCTTCTAAAAGAAGATCTATATTGTCATAGGACTCCTTCATATGGACAGAGTATGCAATGGGAATGCTGGGGTATTTATTTCCGTTGTGCAAAAGAATAACCCTGAGACTTCGCTTGGAAAAGTCTATGAAAAGACGTCAGTCTGAATGCTTATTTGGCAAACGAAGAGACGTAAATATGCCATGTATGTTTGTGCAGGAGCACAACTTGTTTTCCATGTCGAAAAAACAGGAAGCAAGGTGTTTGTTCCGATTTCTGAAACTGGTAATCCTTACATCTTCCTGGACTAGGTTCCACTTTTTAAGCCGAGAAACCAATAGTTCTGACTATGGTTTTTGCTGTTTTGACAAATACAAATCACGAGAAAGATCATTCAGGTTTGCTTTCGTGATCCAGTGTGGATCGTTGTCACTCATTACTGAATGCGTAAACTCAGTATCTTCCAAAGATATTGTCTCGGCAGAATCCTCCCTTGAAGGCATTTCTTCATCTGATGAGGAAAGAAGATCCTTATTTACTTGAGGTATGGGTACAGGAAGATCATATTAATGGAGAACGGATCTCATAGCATATCGAAGGTTGGGATATTTAATATTTTTCCTAGAAAATGCATTGAAACCAGTTTAAATAAAAATAACAATCATCTGCGTGGTTTCGCGGCTCTCTCCAAACCATCGGGGCTGCAAAGTGGAAAGCCGCTTTCTTGCCATTAAACCATGCAGTTAGTCTATTGTATCAGGGATAAACCCTGATACAATAAACAGATGCGTGGAGCCCAAGACTTGTCCTGATCACCAATTTTACAGTCAAAATAGTGAAAGTATGCGGTTTGGAAGAAGAAAGTGATGGTTCGACGCTGTGCAACTGTTGTGAAGTCCCCACACACGTAGCAGAAAGAATTGGCCTTGTTGAGACACCCTCAACGTTTTGGCGTGCTTGAAGCCATTGGAAAATCTTAAAATATAACAAAGTAAAACTAAATCATATGCAAGGCAATAAAATGTGCATTTGAGCAACCCAAAAGATGTGTAACACGATAGTAAAGGGACACCAACTTCCTGCGCCGCCTGCGAGACAACCTCTCCCAATGACTGCCAGTGAGTGTGGATTGAGACCTGCTGCCTTAACTGCCCAAACCTGTCTTGATATATATATATATATATATATATATATATATATATATATATATATATATATATATATATATATAATGTAATGCTATCACTTACATTTAGTGCATAATAACTAAGAAATAAGCCATAAGTCTCACAATATTAGAATTAACTCTGAATTCATATGCGCCGTATATGCACAAAATACACACTATGCACACCTAAAATACTACAGGTGATGAGTAAAAACGGATTTCAAATTTGAATTCAGCACCCTCAAATTAGGTATTAACGGATATTTTTGTGCTTGCATCAATTTCTTTTTAGAGGTATTAATGTTAACAATTGAATACGCGTTTCAAACAAATATGATGGAAATAAAATATTAACAGATATAACGTAAAAATAATAGCATATATAACGTACAAGGTGAAAAGCGGAAAGAACTGAAAAGGAAATGTGC
The DNA here is from genome assembly GCF_053919585.1 of Euprymna scolopes. Classification (NCBI taxonomy): domain Eukaryota; kingdom Metazoa; phylum Mollusca; class Cephalopoda; order Sepiida; family Sepiolidae; genus Euprymna; species Euprymna scolopes. Next base: position 56,219,984 of record NC_136489.1, on the reverse strand, counting down.
AGTTGTAAGTACAGCTTCGGGAAAAAATTTAAGTCATATTCACCGTAAGGATTCGTTGAAATAAGTTTTAACCGCTCTCCCTCAAACCAAGACTGTACCAAGACCGTCTTAAAAGACAAGATGGCCGGTGGGCAAAAATAATTTAATCTGCTGACGTCATCACGGATAGTCCATACCGGTGACACCGGTAGTCACCGGTAGGCATTCGTAACGTCTTGAAGTCAGTGTAATATTTCTTTTTTTATTAAAATGCCTTCACGGTGCATGCATCGTTCCAACTTGCTGAGGAAATTATCGTAAAGGACCAAAAAGTGACAGTATTTTCATTTCCGAAAGATAAAGAATTATAATGCAGTAAAAAAAAAAAAAAATTTACACCATCTCCATTCAGCAAAGTAAGTTTTAACGTGCTCCCCCCCTGTATTTAACACGATGTAACTATAATTTAATTCAATATTATCATCCTAAATGTTCTACCATTCAAAAGAAGCTTCAAATAAATTGCTAATATTAAAAATTTTTTTTTTACAGCATACAAAACTAATGAAAATGCGAGACAACATCGACTCTTTAAAACACGATTTTTTTAAAGCTATTGACACACGTTTTAAAAATCTAACAATAATTTATTTTTCTGAAATTTTTCAATATTTAAAAATAAATTATGCCGGCTGATAAAATTTTTAAACTTTTTTTTAAAGCTAGAAAGATAAAATTTTAAAATACTTATTTTTATATATATATATATATATATATATATATATATATATATATATATGAAACTAAACTAAAAAAAAAAAAAAACGCGCGTTCACTCGTGGTCTTAAACAGTCTTGGCCTTCGGGACCAGATCAAAGTGTAGTATCTGTTCTCCAGATGCTGCATTCTATTTCTTGTTCTCTTTCGGTGGAGGAGAAATCCTTCACGACTGAGACAATTTTTATTTTTGTACCTTTTCTCCACGTTAAAAAACGACCCTGGTGTCTAACTCTGTCCCGTGGGGAGGCATAGTAAATAAGTACAATTCATTTCATTAACGTAATTGGGCTTGTATTACTGTACACATAGATTCGAAAAAGTTGTCAAAAACAAATATATAACAAATAAATGTTATCAAAGGCAAGATAAGTAACTTTTCTACCAAATATTTTTCGTGTTTTTATTCAATGTAACATGTTTATTCAGCTCGAAAAACATAGTGTTTACCGATGTATTCGAAAATTCAAGATGGCGTCTGATTCTCTCTTTAACACGGTAAGTTTGGGATAAGGTGTTATAAATAAAAAACTATACAACATACTATTAAAAACCCGCCGAATATATGTCAACCTATGTCACGGTAACATATATTGAGCGAGTTTTTAACAGTATTTTATCCGGTTTTGTATTTATAATACCTTTTCCCAAACTTACCGTGTTAAAGAGAGAATCAGACGCCATCTGGAATTTTCGAATACATCGGTAAACACTGTTTTTCGAGCTGAATAAACATGTTACATTGAATAAAAACACGAAAAATATATCCAGTTTGGCAGAAAAGTAACTTATCTTGCTTTTGATAACATTTCTTTGTTATATATTTGTTTTTTGACAACTTTTTCGAATCTATGTGTACAGTAATACAAACCCACGTATTTTAACAAACTGAAAATATGGATATAAAAAAATGATTTTGCATGTTATTTTTGTTATGTGGTGAAATAATCTTAAATAAGAAACATGATTTTTTCTTTAGGTTAATTTTTTTACTGTGCAATATTTCATGAATTTATTAAAAATATTGTTTTTGATTTTGAAAAAAATATTGTGGTTCATTTTGATTAAAAAATATTCATTTTGATTAAAAAATATTCATTTTGATTTAAAAAAAAATATTCATTTTGATTTAAAAAAAAAGTTTAATTTTAATATTTGTTTATTGTCTTTACTCATATCAAATGTTTTGCTTGTGTTCTGCTTCAAATATTCATAATCTTACATGCATAATTTTCATTTAATTATATTAAATAAACTTCAAGTTTATTTCAAATCAAATCGTGTTCCTTCACTTTTTTAAAATGTAATTTATAAGTAATTAAAGAACGCATTCTAATCTTTAAAATATATAATACAACGAAATATTCAATTGCTTATAATATACTTAAACAAATAACTTGTGTTTTTTTATTATTTTTTTATTATTAATATTAGATGAGTTTCAGTATAAATCGTGTTCTTTCTTTATTTCTTTATTTTAATCCAATTTTGAAGTTTTGTAACGCTGTCTGTAAAAATTACTGTTCATTATTGACAGTCTAAGAGTTCCACATATCTTGCTTGTTGGGACCTCGGCGATGACGTCATTTTTTCAGCTGGCCGGCCATCTTTATAACGAAGGCCACGACTGTACCCTAATGAACAAAGTCTCAGACAGCATAGATATAGCACTCTCCCTCGATACTAGCGCACAAATACATGTATTTGGTGACTTCAATGTCCACCACAGTAACTGGCTAGGATTCTCAAATCACACAGACGTAGCTGGTAGCGCAACACATAGCTTCTCTATATCTCATTCCCTATCTCAATTGGTTACATTTCCGACACGTTTCCCAGACCAACACGATCAACATGCCTCACTTCTAGATCTCTTTCTGACAACGGTTCCCAATGACTGTACAACAAATGCCCACAGCCCACTCGGGAATGCTGATCACGCTGTGATAATGGTAGAAATCAGCCTAAATTCTCGCCCTAAAACTGAAGACCCACTACTCAAAACAACGAGGTATTACAAAAAGGCTGATTGGGAAGCCATCAGGGAGCTCATCAGAGATGCCCCATGGCAAAATATCTTTACTCTTCCAGTGGAACAGTGTGCAAATGAGACAACTAAATGGTTCAAAACTGCTATTGAAGCACATGTTCCCGCACGGAAATACTATAGCAAGCCCCACTCCCCCCAATGGTTTACTTCTGCTTGTGCAGCTGCCATTTGTCAAAGGCAGCATGCGTTCCGCAGATTCAACCGACATAAGTCCAGCTCAAATAAACAGAAGTTCATAGAAGCTAGAAATAATTGTAAGAGAGTGATAGACACAGCTAAGTCAGATTACTCTGAAACCACCAGAAAGCGCATCGAAGCACAGAAATTAGGAACCCGGGATTTTTGGAAAATCTACAACAGCGTAGTTAATAATGGACAGTCAATTATTCCCCCACTAACAAACAATCATGAGGTTGCTTGCACGGCAACTGACAAGGCTAATCTGCTTGCCAGTCGGTTTGCATCAAACTCCACACTGAACTCGGTACACCACTCACTCCCTGATTTTCCTCTACGAACAGGCGCCACACTTGACGATTTGAAAATCACCCCTTCTCAGGTACATGCTATTATAAAAAACCTTGACACCTCAAAAGCATGTGGACCAGATCTCATCCCGGCTGTGCTATTAAAAAAATGCTCTGCCGAGGTTGCTCCAGTTCTGTCCAAACTTTACAATAAATGCCTTAACGAATCTTGTTTTCCCGACTGCTGGAAAACCGCCTCTGTGGTACCAGTCTTCAAGAATTCTGGTGAAAGAACTGACCCACTAAATTATCGCCCCATTAGCCTCCTCCCGCTTTTCGCCAAAATATTTGAGTCCTTAGTTAATCAAGTCCTTGTCCAGCACCTAACAGCTGCTAAACTCCTGACTGACAAACAATATGGATTCAGGCAAGCCCGTTCAACAGCAGATATCTTAACTGTAGTTTCTGAACGTATATACCGTTCATTGGATAAAACAGGGGAGGGTAGAGCGGTGGCCCTTGATATATCTAAGGCTTTTGACAGGGTATGGCACGATGGTCTTCTAAGGAAAATTAGATCATATGGAATCACTGAAAGAATTCATAACGTAATTAAATCCTTCTTAAGTAATAGAAAAATCAAAGTTGTCCTCGACGGACGTACATCCAAACAATATGACATAAATGCAGGAGTGCCTCAGGGGTCTATCCTTGGACCTCTATTGTTCCTGATATTCAGAAACGACCTCCCTGATAATATTGTTTCGGAGATGGGTATATTTGCCGATGACACCACTCTCTATAACAGATATGAGGGGAAAACAAATGAACACATATCCAAGAAAATGGCAGAAACACTAGAGGATGACCTCCAATCCGTAGTGGAATGGGGACAAAAATGGTTGGTCTCATTCAATGCTGCTAAGACTAAGCTTGTTTCCTTCAATAACTACAAGAAACCTTCTCTACCACCAATAGCAATGGCCAAGAACACATTGCCTGAAAGTACTTCTTTTAAACTCCTCGGCCTAACGTTTACAGGGAATATGAACTGGAATAGATACATTGAGAGCATTGCCAAGGCTGCTGCAAGGAAGGTTGGCTCCCTCTACCGTGCTAGAAAACTACTTACGCCTGCCAGTATCCTATACCTCTATAAGGCAACCATTCGCCCATGTATGGAGTACTGTTGTCACATCTGGGCTGGTGCATCTGCTGCTTGTCTCTCGCTCCTGGACAGGGTTCAAAAAAGAGTCGCCAACCTGATAGGTCCTGAACTGTCATCTAGGCTTCAACCTCTGTCCCATCGACGAGATGTTGCATCCCTCTGCCTGTTCTACAAATACTTTAATGGTGAATGCTCTGACGAACTGCAAACACTTGTACCTCCCCGACGTAACTACCCCCGACAAACCCGACAAGCTACTAAGTCTCATCCCTTTACAGTGGAGATCCCTAGGTGCAAGAAAGCCTTTTACTCCAATAGTTTCTTCCCCAGAACTGCGGGTCTTTGGAACACCCTTCCGGGATTCTGCTTTCCCAACTGCAATGATATGCAGAAGTTCAAGTGTAATGTTAACATGTAAACAAACATCTTTCTACTCTTCTCCCTTCATAATGACCCCGCTAATTAATTCCCTAATAGTAGCCCCCTGCTTCAAAGTGGCACTGTGCCTTGTTTGGGGTGAAAATTGAAAAAAAAAACAAAACAAAAAAACAATATAATCTAATGTAACTAATCATTTTCATAGATTTTACTGAGATTTATAAAATCAAACTATCTATTTATTAAAATGCATTTATTTAGGAATTTAAGCAACACTACATGTATACATAGTCAGGGATGCTTTAAGTTTTTGTTACTCCGCAAAGTACATTATCGTTTCCTTACGGAGTATCATGGTAAATTTACTATGTTATTCCCACATTTATCTAGGGTGAACCGTTTAGTGTACATACAGATAATACCAATTTCATCCTTTTGTTTCCGTAATTTATCCGGGAACATAAAAGCATTTAGTTTTTTATTAAAACAAAGGAAACAGGTTGAACTGTGTAGCGTCGAGGTTGAAGCTTTCTTCAGGACACTCAATGATATTATATTATTTCATATTATATATAATATGTGTTTGGATAGTGAAGTTCACCCATTTTTACTCAATTTACCTTTTTTGGAAGTTATATATAGACGTACACCGGGTTAGGCTTAGAATTATAGTTAGGCTATACAAAATGCACTACGGAACGCGTCGTGGAAAGGTGAGTTTATGTGCAGTCGAAAGTATAAAGAAAACCATCTTTTTTCATGCAAATCCTTAATGACATAAATGAATTCAACCTCTAAATAAATAAAACTTATATTTTCTTGATGAGGATTGGTTATTCGTATTATTTGAATTCATCGGACTACTGTTCTCATCTTAAGTGTGATTTTCACATATGCTGGAGAATAACTAACTACTCAATAGACCTAGTATAAAATTTAATACGATATGAGAACAATTAATTATAAACAATAAATAATGTATACAAGTAATGAGTAAAAACATAATATATATATATATATATTATTAAATTAATATATAGTAATAATTAGTAATAAATAGTGATATTTACAACTAGAAATAAAAGTAGGTTTAAGGCTCCTAAAATTCATACTAGAATTGTCCGCAAGGACCCGTGGCGCAGTGGTTAGAGTATTTGGAAAAATCAATTGCAAAAAGTAATATTCTCCTGCAGATTGAAGGTTCAATCCTCGGTGTGGGGAAAAATAATTGCGAATTATTTAGGACCTCTATCTAGTCATGGCTGACGGAACAAGAGCACACTACCCCCGTGAATTAAAAAAAGGGTTACGCTCGAAATTCCGTCCGAGTTCAACAGAAACATTTCCGAGTTCGATAAGATACACCTGAAGGAGGTCGAAGGTTACATCGACCGAAACATTGTGAAAATCACACTGAAGATCAGAACACTAGTCCGATGAATCCAAATAATACTTATATTTTCTATTGTTAACAAAATACACGAGTTATGTTTCCTTTAACGTTAACCTTTTGAGATTTGAAGGACAAAAAGCAACTGTCATGGCGGAGATAAATGAAAAGTACTTGCATCATATGTTTCTGTCAACCGTCCGTGCCTTGTTGTTGTTCTCTCTATATAACGTATTTCTTATCGTGATTATACAACCACCACTCCTAGTTTTTCTGTTTTGGGGGTAGGGTGGGTATTTTGTTAGCGGGGTTATTCTACAAAACATCTCAATCCTCCAATTACTTTAGGTCCGTTGACAGACAAACTTTATTTAAATATGAAAAAAGACGGAAAATCTAATTGAATAATCTTTGGCATTGGCTTATCAAAACGAATCAACTTGAAAAGACAAGAAAAATATTCTCTCCTCCGAAATGCTTCTGCCCAACTCCCATCGGACATGTTTTTATTGTTTTTATCAATAATTCTGATAATGACAATACATTTCCAACAATTAGAAAAAAAGGTCTGCTTTGTTTTTAGGGAGACATTTTGATTATGACATCTCGTGCTTCAAGCAATGGCTGACGGATTTGAATTTGTCCTCACGATTGGCTGACAGGCGTACATTTGCGCATCATCTTCTTGTTTGCATTGCATTTAATTAGGTGAATCTGATCAATGAAATGAAAAAAAAATACCGCGAAATTCATTCAAATGTTTTTGTACTTTAAAAACAAACAACGTTCGATAGGGCGCGGGAGATGAATTTTTTTGTTATTGATAAACAAACGAGGAAGGTTATTTAAAACATGCGTCCATTCACTTTAATGATTAAAATGTGATTTCCCTTTTTTCATCCTTATATAGTTGAGTTCTCTTTTGTAATTGTAAACTTTTTAGAAGTCGGTTTATTCAAGTGCTAAGTCTGCAATAGGTTACATTTTTTCAGGGAATTTAAACTGCATTTTTATTTTTACATTTTTATTTTACTCAATAATGAGTAAATCATTACTCGATTATGTAGCCAACACTACACATATATTTTGTTCTGGGATATATCAGAACCGAACACAAAAAGTCCATTAGCTTAATTCACAAATGCCTATTTGACTCTGAGACTTACATAAACTCAACTAAAATACTTGAATATATATATATATATATATATATATATATATATATAGATATATATATAGATAGATATAGATACTGATACCAGAGTAAACTAAAAAATCAATCCACCTAAAAAGCTAAGCTGTTTATCTATGGACATAAAAACTTGCTGCACAGAGTGATCTATATAGGGCGAAATATCCAGCGTTCGAATACTCTATTGGCTTACAATCACAGCATAGAATATTTTAGCCAAAAAGACGTTAATATTTCGGAGACGTCAATCATTTCATAGGTAGTTAAATATTTCTTGTAGCTAAATATTTCTCCTATTGCAGACGTGTCGTCTGTATGAATTGCAACTATGAATCCTACTAAATATGCAGCAATACGCAGGTTTACATCAACAATAACATCAATGAATGCTTTTCCCCTGTCGTCGATACATAATTGTGTGGATTTCCTATGTTAAAACTAGATTTACTTTTGTCTGTAAAACAAATTTAGATTCATCGAAGAAAAGATAAAAACGTGAAAAACGGACGGAGAAAGAAGAGAAAACTTATTTTCTTTTTTGTCTGTGAATTTTTATACTTTCTAAACGCAAATACATAAACCAATTATACGAATTGATGCAGTTAAAACTGTATGGAAAACAACCATCTGCTTCCAGACGAACAGTGAAAGAATCCAACAAAAAGTAAATAATATAAAAATAATAATTGGTGATTCGTATTTGAAAATAGATTTGCTGTAGCACTTCGCACCAAAGAGGGAGAATAACATAAAGGGCGTTGGCGGGAACCGATGAGAGTAAAGTATGGACGGAGTGGACAGAGATAGTAAAATAATTGTCTCAAGAAGATTTCGAAGTTAATTTCAGAGAAGTAGCCATGGTCAATTTTGTTCTGGACGTCTTCATAAATGTCAATTGATCATTTACGAGTTGCCTTCAATAAGTTTCCAGACTATTTTGTACAAGCATTTAAAATTGTCATAGGCACATCAAAATTCAGTATGTTATTGCTATACATCCTATGAGATGACTGACCAATTTTCATGATATTAGGTTCAAATGAACAACTATAGCAGGAATTGGAATACACCCTACTAAAGCCCGATTTTCATTACTGGTGAATTAAAACACGCAATCTGAAGATGAGGACACTTTAGAAAAACAATAAGCCATAAAATTCTGTTTTAAACTCCCCTCCCCAAAAAATGCCACAGAAACGTATGGAATGCTTTACACTGCTTTTTAGACCATCTTGCATGAATTTAGTTTTTGAGTGGCGTAAGATATTTAGGGAGTCTATAAGATATGATGAGAGGTGTGGGAAGAGTAAGGAAGTCGTAACACCAGAGTTGATTGGTCAAATAAAGAATTTCATAGATAAGGACTGTCATGTGCCTATAGAGACAATAAGTTCACAGTTTGATGTCATGTGAAAATTGTACGCACAATTATCACTGTGGAACTGAAAATGCGGAAGATTTGGGCGAAGTTTGTCCCAAGGGAGCAGTTTAAAATTCCATCCTTGTCACAGACTATTTGACCAAGATGGGCACCAAGACAGTTCTTCATCCTTCCTATAGTCCAGACCTTGTTACCTGTGACTTTTGGTTAATCTCTGAACGGTATAACAAATGCATTGCAACAGGAGGAGATTACTTCGAAGAGAACTAAAGTTCCATGTGTGTACTATCATTAAAAGTGCCCATACGGAAAAAGTCTGGAAACTTATTTAAGGCGCCTCGTAGCATTATTTAACCATTCATTCCATTGTTCTCATCTTGTTTGTTATTCTCACAATGTTTCGCCTGATGTACCCTCCAACCTTCTTCAGATGCACTATGTTCAACTCGAAAATCTTTCTGCCGAATTCTGTTGCATACTAGGACCATGCAGACTGAAGTTACAGTGTTTCCACGAAACTGCAGGTATCGATGGGCGATCCAACTAATGTACAATGTTATTAATATATAAGATATTTCAATACAATAAACGGATTTGGAATTTACCTATTAATTAAACATTTCAAAGTCACAATAAATATTTATAGAGTTAAAATAATGAGGGACTTGGAATTTACTTCAGCCCAGAGGAAACAATAAGATTGACCTGTTTACGTTAAGTGAGTAACTAACACAGAAAGAGATTCATATATATTCCCGTAAACACGAATCAGTTACGGAGTCAGACTCGAATGTCGACTCGACGAACGGTTGTCATTTTTACGCCCACGGGAACATATAGGCCGATATAGCAAGACGTAGAAACCAAAATAGAAACGTTGGCAAACTCTGGCGGATACGAAAAAATAAAATTATATGTAAGATATAACCTGTTAGTTGGTGTTTCCTTCGGAGGGAAATATCTTCTTTTACAGAACGTTAAAATAAAAAACAACACCCGGAAAACAAAAACTATGGAATATGGTCTGTGCTTGTCTGCGTCATACAGACAAGAAGATGTTAAATGTGTTACAAGCACACGCACACACAAACACGCATACATTACACGAACATTTGAACATTGTTTATACACACCGCAGTATGATATTTCATGTTGATTGTATTGCAATATGAACTCATTTTTATGCACACGCTTACATGAACACGATTATATAGACAGCCGCTATACAATTTACACACACACACACACGCACACGTATATATATATATATATATATATATATATATATATATATATATATATATATATATATATATATATATATACAGATGATTATAATCTGTACGGAATTTCGAACAAAACCCTTATTTTAATCCGGTAGAGTAAATTACTCTCGTTCTGTCAGCCAAGATTCGTTAGATGTCAAAAATAATTCGGTATTGTATGCTTTGTATCACCAGTAACGCAATAAGAGTTAATAACTGTTTATTAATTACTATTAAGTTATATTAAATGATCTTAAATGGAACACATACATTAAATCCGTTGCCAAGGCCACTGGAAAAATGGTGGGATCCTTCTATCGATCCAGTAGATATCTCACTGATGATGCAATTTTCTATCTATATAAGAGCCAGATACGTCCAAGGATGGAATACTGTTGCAACATTTGGGCAGAAGCTACTAGAAAGGACTTGTCCTGCCTTGATAGAGTTCAAAATAGACTTCGTAGCCTCGTAGGGGATGTCCTTTTCTCTTCCCTGCAACTTATTTCTCACAGAAGAGATGTTGCGAGTTTGTCTCTGATTTATCGTTATTTTCATTGCAAGTGCTCGCCATACTTTCACAAGAAACACTCGTCTAGCAGAAAACAGTATCAATAATTCTCCCCACTCTTTATCTGTGCCTAAACCTAAACGTAAATTCCATGAAGAAAGCCTCTTTCTTAGAACTGCACACCTATAGAATCGTCTTCTGTTTTCCTGCTTTCTAGCTGACTACAATATGGTTGTCTTCAAGTCTAACGTAAACAAGTTTTTGATGAGCCGTTCCATATAAGTTAACAAATTTACCAAATTTCATAACTAACGATTACTATATTATCCAATTGTCTACTGTACACCCTTTAACTCTTATCCTCGAGTGGCCTCTTGGCCTTGATAAGTGGTGATGCTTATATAAAAAAAGGGATCGAGGTTCAATCCTTAATACACTTAATACTAAGAATGTTTTTTTCTGCGTTCGTCGAAACAAGCAATTCGCCGGTCGTTTTATAACGTTACACACGTTTACACACGTCTTAACATGTAGCAACCAAGCATGCTGTAGCCTCCGTTGCAAAGGAGACAAAGACTAATTCAAAATTCAAGCTTTAAGAAAATACCTTTATCCTTCATTCTCCCGCCACACGCGAATTCTCATTATAGCTGTGACGTCACCTGCACTTCTAATGTGATCGAGATCATCTCAGAGTTGATTCCCGGTCTGCGCACACGTTCTTCTTTTTCTTTCTTCCTTGCCGTCACGTCATCACGCACACGACTTGATCTCTGGCATACAGCTGCCATACGCGCCTCCGCGCTCTATTACAGTTTTTAAAGAGTCGAGAGGAGGGTTTATTTTTCTTTTTTTCATTTTTATCATTTGAACTCTAAGCATCACCAAAAATAATACGATTTTACTAAACAAGCTGCCTGTGTCCCAGAGATTCCATTAGAGTATATAATGGTTAAGCTGTTTAAAATGGGAACCTAAATGAGGACGTCATTATTTCATCAGGGTCTGTAAAATGCAGAATTATTGCTTACGTATCAATATGTATTTGATGTGTTTGAATTTCTATACTTTTTACGAAACTGCGGAAAGTTTAAACTGAAAGATTTCTATATTGTTACATCATTCGTAGTTTTGTGATCATTTTTCTTGTTTTTTGTTAGCACGAATAACTGAATTCATGGGACAAAAATAAAAACTGACCCAGTTTAGAAAAATTTATTCCTAACTGTTGTGGTTACATAAGTTTATGTTTTTTTAATACTCCTCGTCGCCAGTATTGTGGGCAGGCAAGGATCCAGAAGACAGACACAACTCGGTGATTATTGGAAACAAAATACATTGAACAGAAAAGAAAATACAACAAAGAAAGACTGCGGTTATACGTCAGTCCGACTGCCAAATGTTCATAACTTGTGCATAACGCCAAGACATTCTTCCGGTCTTTATAGTAAGTTAAAGAGTTCATTGTTATCTGTAAGGTGAGTCACACAACACTAACTGGACGATGAAATGAAAGAGTAATTGTCCGAACTAAAAATGCATTGCAATGTTTCTTTTCCAATATTCGGAAATCTCAAGAATGCAGAATTAGGAATAAAGTAAAAATTGCCGCAGTGTAGAAGGATTTGTGCTTTAGATATCCGATGTGAGAAAAGCTTAAGTGTATTATTACAATCGACAAAACAGTTTAACGTTGGATCTGCATTATAAAGTTTAAAAAAGAAAGAACAGACATAAAAGTAAACAGTGTGTCATGAAAAAGGCATGCACACTAAAATATATGCTGCCACATAATCTACACACGAATGTCATTCCAAAGGTCATACCTCCTATTTTTTTTAATCTGCCCAAATGGATTAGAAGGGATTGAAAATTGTATTGTTATCATGACATAGCTTATGCAGTTATGACCTGAAAGTTTCATCATTCTGTTGCTGATATTGACGGTGTGAGGCCCCAAGAAAGAAACACCTCTTATGAACGTGCATCAAAAGCAGAGATGTGTCATTGAATTCCCCAATGCAGAAAAAAGTCGAACCGATCAACATTCACTGACATTTGCTGAATGTTTATGAAGCCGAGTTAGTTGATGTTAGCACATTTAAGAGATGGGTTCATTGATTTCAGAATGGCGACAGAGATGTGACTGACAAAGCACGCTCCAGACTTTTCCGACTTGGGCATCCAAAAAGGCTGGCAAAAATATACGTTACACGACGTAGTGAGAAATAAATCCATAACCAACCTTCCTAACAATGTTCACCAGGAAAAAAACTTGCATTCATATCTTAGATTAGACGGCTTGTATCATGTACCACTTAAGGAACGCACCAATATGTGGCTAAAATAATTATTTAATAACATATTCTATACATACATACATGATGATTGCAACGTCTTGTCAGACGAGTGCCACTCCCTCAGACATTTAAAATCCATGAGCCCAAATGCCTGAGGGAGTATCTATACAAATATGATGTTACAGAGTCTTAGCTTTGTACGACAGCTAAGTCTCTCTCTCGGTTCAAAATGTTGAGATCCAGAAACAAGCAAGAGCAAGATAGCCAGCAACAAATTAAACTGCAGACCAGCTTAATGCGGGTAATGGTCTTCCGCTTTATGTTTTTTTAAATCAGAGATAAGCTTCTCCTAGAAAGGCTGCCTACATACATACATGATGATTGCAACGTCTTGTCAGATGATTGCCAGTCCCTCAGACACTGAAAGTCCATGAGCCCGAAAATTACTTTTTTAATCCTTTCGGCGAATTCCCACGTTATATATACATACATACACAATACATAATACACATACACATACATACAAATACATACATATACACATGCACACATACACATATATACACACATGTACAAATATAAGCACACATATACATACATATACACATACAAATACATACACATATATGAAAATATATATACATACACATACATTTACCTACATATACATACACATATATATGCATATATACACATACATATACATATGCATATATACACATACATATACATACATACACACGCAAACATATATACATATATACATACAAACACACATAAACATATACAATCGTTGATGTGTTTGTGCAACTTTACAAATGAATGAACGTCGAAATCAGACGAAAACAAAATCCAAACATAAAATAATGTGTGAAATTTGTCATCATCATCATTATCTACAGCCGAAGTGTGAGTCTTATGAAAAACTTTTTATTTAAAAAAAAAAGAAAAGTCCAAGCGTCTTTAATACTGATCAGTTGGATTTTTGTTTTCGTCTGATTCCTACCTACCTACCTACCTACCTACCTACCTACATACATACATACATACATACATACATACATACATACATACAAACATACATACATACATACATACATACATACATACATACATACATACATACATACATACAATGTACTTATTTACATACGTATAGGCCCCGAAAAGTAAACATAATTTTACTTTTCAGGAAAAATAAAAAATAAAAATTCCGAATAGCAATTCCCACCTGACAACCTTTGAAAGAAATATGCCAGTAAAACTGAAACAAAACAATTAAAAAAAAAACGTGTAGAAAAAATGAAAAACAAAATGTCTAAGTGATGTTAAAAAACTCCATTCGACCAAAACTCGCAGACGAGTTGAATAACTTATAAACATGAATCAATTTTAGTTGGCTTAATATAAAATACTTTCTTGAACTAAGATAAAATCGTAGCATTTTTATATCCACAAATCATACAATAATATCGTTAACGTATATAGAATGAAAATCTGTTACAAACTCCCCTAACTCGATATATTCTGAAACTATATTATTGAGAAATACAACCGTAGAATTTCCACGGGTCTCGCTAGTTCACATAATAATAATAATAATAATAATAATAATAATAATAATAAAAATAATAATAATAATAATAATAATAATTTCACGCACGTGTGTGTGTATGTGTGTGTGTGTGTGTGTGTGACCATAAACTATCACTACACCAAATAATCGAGAATGGCCAAGGAAGATTGAAAAATCAAGGAAAGAAAGAACTAGTCAGACCTCCGCTGGATGAGCGCAAAGAAAAACTGGGATCTTGAGGCGGCTTATTGCCATTCAAATCTCAGTGAAGACCAATGGTCGCCGTCAACAAGAAATTAATGGTAAGCGGTTGTTGCGATAACGCAAATTCATCTGCCAAGGTTATCGAAAGAAGTGCAGCGTGCTGTAGATCTGGGGAGACTTGTTGTCACTCATACTCCAGAGACCACCACAACTTGTTATCAAAGAGGAATCTTTGATGATGGCCTGTGCTGCTACTCCTAGTGAGTAAATAATAATAATAATAATAATAATAATAATAATAATAATAATAATACATTTTCGTGCGTACGTTATAATCTTTTACATATATTAAAAACAATGAGATCATTCGAAAGTGAATAATGATTAATCTGATATCACTAAGGTAAAAATTCCGAATTTAAGCACAATCGACAAAACCAATTTCCGGAAATCCAATATTCAACAAGACGACATAGAAAATTTAGTTTCTTATAAAGAATTAAATTGCTACAATTTTTAATAAGAAAAGAACATACGAGTATTTGTGTTATTTATTTAACAAAACATTTAGTTGGCAATGATAAATAATTTTACGAAAGAAGAAAGACACATTTTAAATATAGTATTAACTCTAACATTTATTCTTTCAGAAGTAACAGTCACAGCTAATTAAACAGATTAATGTAGAAATCAATGCGTTACGTAAAATGCACGTAGATGCGTGTATATTTAAACTGAATATTAGGTTTGTGAATTTTTTAGATGACGATTGAAAAATTCCATTGATTGGATTATTCGCACTACTGTTCATATGTTGAGTGTTTTTTTTTCAGAACATTTCGATAGATGTAACTTCAAAACATTGTAAACAGTGGCGATCAAATGTTAATATAAACAGGCATTTGAGGCGTTTGCAGGCACCGATCCGATGGCGACACTCAAAATACAATTGCGTATTACTTAGAAATTTTACCCGGTCATGGATGACGGAATGAGAGCATACTACTTCCGTAAATTAAATAAAGGGTTTCTTTTAAAATGCCGTGAAGATTTTCGAGTATAACGAGATGGACCTTAAGAGCGTTGAATGTTACATCGGCTAAAACGTTATGAAAATAAGATAAAGAAGACTGGTCTGAATAATACACATTCCAAAAGAAATAACATGGAATCGCAATATTAAATTAAGCATTCCGAGATAAGCAAAAGAAATCTATTTCCGCTTTCTTTTTGTCTGCGTTTCTTTATTAAAAATAGAAAGGTATGAAAAGGTAGTTAATCGAAAGTCAAATGGTCATTTGACGAATAAAAACAAAACTTAGATGTAAATAGTTTCAATAATAGATCGCGTGAATCTTTGGAGGAATATTAGAAAAAGAATAAAAACTAAAAAATAAAATAACGTGAGACGAAGGTCGAAAATAGCAGCCGAAATTAAGCACGAAACCATGACCCCAAAAGACTTTGTATACAATTATAATATATATAATACTTGTTCACTTTTCACAACTTCTTCATTGTTTCTCGTACAATTACGTAATATAATTACACGCTCGTGTCTATCTGACCTCATCTGTACGTCGTTTGGTCAAGCTTCTATTTAAAAGAAAACATTGTAACATTAGCAGAGGAAAGTAGTTCAGTGAGGAAAATGTAAAATATTTCAATGAATAAAGTTTATACAGATTGGCAGACGATAATAAGTCGATGAGGTGTGTGTTTGTATATTCGCTAATATCTGTGTCTGTTAGTGGAGAGATGTTGCAGAGATTAGCAGCCAACAGATTGACTCCATACAACACCAAACCGTAGACTCAATTCAACTGAGTTTCACTAGTTATTGAAGAAAAACCTGGATTTTTCAAGGATTTAGGTGGCTCCTAGAAAGGCCATTTCAAATAAATTTAGAAAGTCCGCTGATTAGTCCAAAATATAATTATTTGTTTTTATTCAGGATAGTATATACGCCCGCGAGATGCATCAAAACGAGTTTACGCATTTTGATTTTGGACGTCGATGTGTAAACATCGGCCGCTACAGATTAAATGGGCGCGACTTATACTAGTAACGTTCTCGAATCTCGAAAATTGTTCCCGTTTGTCTGCCACGCTAGAATATGATTCTCAAATCGGTTTATATAGTTCTTAAAGACAATAGATAAAATCAATGCACCCTGTTAGATGATTGTTCGTGTGGAGATATTCAAATCTCATCAATGACCAAGACCTTTCTGATTCTCTCTCTTCTGATCTTGCATACGTGGTGCAATGGAGAAAATGTGGCTCGTTGATTTGACAAACTTTACTTCTGATCTGATTATGGAGAACATACATGAAATCTGTTGCTAAGATCGCTGAAAAAATGGTGAGATCATTCTACCGCTCCAGTAGATATCTCACTGCCGATGCAATTCTCTACGTCCTTGACAGAGTTCAAAACCAACTTCATAATCTAGTAGGCGATGCCCTTTTCTCTTCTTTGCAACTTTTTTTTTCCACAGAAGATACTTTGAGAGCTTGTCTCTGCTCTATCGTTATTTTCATGGCAAGAGTAAGACTGAACTCCAATATATTGTTCCGTTTGCCAAACTTTCCAAAAACACTCGACTAACTACAATCATTATCAACAATTTTCCCCACTCTTTATTCGTGCCTAAATCAAACGCAGATTCCATGAACAAAACTTCTTTTCTAGAACTGTCCGGATATGAAACATTGTTCCATTGGCATGCTTCCCACCTGATTACAACATGGTAAATCCAACGCAAACAAGTTCTTGTTGAGCCATCTTTTTAAATTATCCAAATTCTCCCCATTGCCGATTACTAAACTCATTACCTTACACTCATTAATCGCAATCCTCGAGTGTCCCTCGGGTCTTGATAAGTGGTAACCCCCCCTGTAAAAAATATAATCGAAATCTATTAGAAAAGTTTTTAAAGAAAAGAATCATAAATGCTAAGTAAGTTGCTTAAAAAGTGTAATTGGTATGTATCAGCATGCTATGAACTTTTGCCTTCTATTTCCGTTGTTGCTACTGCTTTAAAAAAATTCTTTTAAAAATCATATACACACGTTTATGGCATCGAAAATGTCTGAACTCAATACACGGAGTTATCAGTTTGAGCGGGTAACTGTGATCTCCAAAAACTATTTTTGCAATAGATAAGGAAATCTATTTTCATATTTCGTTTTGATTGAACTTATTTTTTTGTTGAAAATAGAAAGGTAGAAAAAAAAGAGTTGATATACAGTCGAAGGACCATTCGATGAACAAATTAAACTTACTAAGGTCATTCCAAAAGTAAAGCCTTCTATTTTTTTGAAACTAAAAAGTTGAAGAACTACGAAGGCGAGAGTGGTACCATTAAAACGAGCGAACTTTTGTGCGCAAGAATTTATTATTCTACATAATCATCACCATTCTTAATGCATGCTTTCAGGAATTGAGTAGAACATATCTGCTTCTGACACATGCCTATGACAGGGTTGCTTTCTTAGAGTCTTACATCGCCAATATCTGCAACAGAAAGATGAAACTTTCAGGTCATGAATGCACAAATTCAGTCATCATAACAATGTAATTTGCAGTCCTCTCTGAACCATTTAGGCAGAATAAAAATAGGAAGTATTACTTTTAGAACGAACCCCGTATATTAAAATAGTTTTAGTAATAAATTATATAAAATTGTGACAGAAAATTGCATATAAAATAACAAGAGACAGGCATAAATTGACAATCGAAATTAAATACGAAACAATGGCGTTTTCGATAAAAATTGCATAACCTCTAGAAGTGTAAGCCATTTTGAGTTTCAGAACAGTTTCAGATGGTTCGCTGTTACACACAAGTCCTGGGAGGTGACTTGTGTGTAACAGCGAACCATCTGAAACTGTTCTGAAACTCAAAATGGCTTACACTTCTAGAATATTAATAAAAAAATATTTGTTGGTTGCACCGTTGAATAGTTTTATCTGTTGATCAGTTTATCTATCCATTCTTCAATCTGCAACGATTATCTTTGAAATATTTGTTTAATCAATAAACACACATATTAAAAAAATAATTTATACAAAGTATAAAATAAATACTTTGATAAACTATCATCACGAATTCTTTCTTTTATTAATACAATTTAAGATGGTGACGCTGAGAGTCATCTCGCAAACCAAAAATATTTTAATTTTTAGCCAATGAGTATTGTTGCATAGAGTATTGTAGTTACATCTGGATTGGTGTATCTGCTACTAGTCTCTTATTCTTAGACAAGATAAAAAATAGTCTCAAATCTAATAAGTCTCGAACTATCGACCAAGTTTCAACCTCTGTCCCATCGCTGCAATGTTGCATCTTTTGCCCGTTTTACACATACATTATATACGGGATAATCGCGTTGGCACACTGGTTCTCGTTAGATCACTGACGTTAAGCATCGTTGAGCCTGGCCAGTATTAAAATGAGTAACTGTTTAGGAATACCAGGTGCTGTATGTGCTCTCTGATTATCTCGGCGTTGTTTGCACCCGTCCTAGACTTCTCCTTGCCACTGGAATCAATCAGAAGAGGAATGGTTCGAGATTGCGCAACCTTTGCTTCATAATTCAGCGCGTGTCATCCATCATCCTTCCAAGATAATTAGATAGTC
This sequence comes from Euprymna scolopes, assembly GCF_053919585.1. Lineage (NCBI taxonomy): Eukaryota > Metazoa > Mollusca > Cephalopoda > Sepiida > Sepiolidae > Euprymna > Euprymna scolopes. Next base: position 56,200,702 of record NC_136489.1, on the reverse strand, counting down.
CTCGTCGTTTCGAAAGACTAGCATTCATAAGTACTTTAATAGAATGTGCTCTGATGAATGCATAGTACTTGACTTATGTCCTCCTGAAGTACATACACCCGATTAACCCGACATGCAGAAAAATCCCGCCCCTTCACTGTTGAAGTCCTTAGATGTCGGAGAGCCTTCTACTCTTATGATTTCTTCTTTCGATCCACTAGACTTAGAAATTCCCTCCGTCCATTATTCCAACGACTCTACTAACTTGCAGGCGTTTAAATGTAATGTGAGTAATGTGAACTAACATTACGCTGCTCAACCCTCTTCATTAAACTACTCCTATTAAACTAGTAGCTACTTCTTTTCCAAGTGGCAATATGCTTTGTTATGGATAAAAAAAGAGAGTAAAAACTGCTATCATGATGAATTTTTCTTTTGCTAAGTAAGATTTCAAAATATCGACGGTGAGTGTAAACTCAGGAAAATATATGATGAGAACAATCGTTCGAATAATCCAAATAATGCAAATTCGATATAATTAACATGAACATATTGAAATAAAAAGGAATCGTAATATCAAATTATGATTTCTGCAATAAACAAGGAAATCTATTTTTCATATTTCGTTTTGTTCGTGTTTCTTTTTACATTCAAAATAGCAAAATAGGAAAAGTCAGTCGATCGAAAGTCGAAGGGTCATTTAATGAACAAAATAAACTTATATAAAATTATTTTAATAATGGATGATTTAAAATTGTGTGAAAGAAAATTACACAATAAAATAACAAGAGACGGAGCTCGAAAATGGCAGCCGAAATTAAATATGAAACAATTGCGTTTTCCATAAAAATTGCTTTATATTAATAAAACACGTTTTTTTTTTGCGCCATTTGATTTCTATGAATGGCTTTGTCCGTAGATTTGTCTAATGATTCGTCCTTCGATCTGCAACTATTCATTGCGAAATATCAGCTTAATCATTAAATGTTACATTTATGGCTATTAATTAAAGGAGGTAGGAAGAATTACCGTAACGAAGTTGGCTTTTTAATTGCTTATTTTATTGTAAACGTTTGTCCACAAAAGAAATACATTTTTGTGACACAGCGTTATACACGTGCGTCTGTTCACATCTTGTTGAGAGAGAGAGAGAGAGAGAGAGAGAGAGAGAGAGAGAGAGGGGGGAATAAATAAATAAAATAAATCTAGGAGTTTTTGGTTTGGATACGAAAACGTCTTTTCGTATTTTGTATAAAAAAATAAATCCTGCTTTATTTCTGTGACCATTACAATATTCCCCCACGAGATAACCGAGTTTTCGGTTTTATTAATTTTTATTATGATGCGTATCTCGTAAGTGTTTGTTCATCCTGTTTTTAATAATAAACAGACTCTTTATCTTTTTTCCATGTCACTGCTCTACCTGAAGTTATCGTTTTCAGTTTTTGTTCTTGTACTTTTCAGGCTTGTTATTTGTAGTGGTGGTTGTATTTTGTGAATACTTTTTGTTTGTTTTCAATGTAAGGATTCAGATCATCTATTGAAACTTGTGTATGCGTGTTTCGATTAGTTGATACGAAGAAAAACTTTGGTATTCGTTCGAGCACCTACGTTATATACGTGCGTCTGTTTACATCTTATTGGGAGAGAGAGAGAGAGAGAGAGAGAGAGAGAGAGAGAGAGAGAGAAAGAAAGAGAAATAAAGCTAGGAGTTTTTTGTTTGGATACGAAAACGTCTCTTCGTATTTTGTATCATAAAATCCTGTTTTATTTTTGTGGTCGTTATAAATGCAGTCATTGAATGGAATTTTATTTTAGACAAAGTTTAAAATGAAACGTTGATTTAAGTAAACTATCATGATGGATGAAGTAAAAATTAAAGATGGCGATGGTGAGAAGAGTAGTCTCGCAGAAAGAATATATTAATTTTTAGCTAATGAACGTATTCCGTGATTTTTTTTACAACCGTAACATCATGTTTAAAAGGAAACCAAATTAAGAACAATGTATTGTAATTGCATTGTAAAAAAGTAAAAAGGAACAAAGTATATTAATTGATATAGTAGATGATCCTAATACTCTCTTAAAAAAAGTGAAGTAATCGTTATTATCAACTTTCGATGGCTTTCGTTCTACAATATTAATGTTTATTATAGTTTGTCAGTTTTTCTTGTGCAATTTTCGTCCATGTTCTTAGCAAGAAAATATAATTCGATTTAATTCGTGATAGTAAATTTTTCTATTCAACCTGAATTATTTTCAAAATAAAACCTTTTTTTATACTTGGATATAACCGCCTATCAAGGCTCTAAAATAAGGGTCAATGTGTGTTAGGTAGACGAGGAAACAACACCATGACGATCAGTAATGGATGCAGTAAATGTAACACATTTTACCCCGTGCTAAAGCTCGTAGACGAGAAAAATTAAAGATAATTTCCCTCGCATAATTTGCAAAAAAAAAAAAAAGTTTGATATGAGGGCAACAGAGGATAGAGTGGAGGGGGATTTTACCCTGAGACAACTTGTATTCAATAAAATTCATCATATAGATTTAAACATATCTAATAAAAGTAGGTTCCGTTCAGTCTTCTTAGTCTATTGATACCCACTGAAGGGTGCCTGCGCGTACAATTTTTGTGGCAAGAGTTGCGCAATTTCCACCACACCGTTACTGAGTCGGCTTCGTTTTAATTCCAGTTGCAAGTATATAAGTTCTTGACGACTGAAAACAATGGAGAGCTCATACAACGCCTAGCATTCCCAAATGGTCACTCATCTGCTACTAGCCAGGTTCAGTGTTGCTTAACTTCAGTGATCTAGTGAGGACCGGCGTTTCCACATGATTAAGCCATATAAAAAATATCAGTCTGTAGATATTAAGCATGGTTTTAAATTTAGCCTTCGATGACCCACAATTGGAGCTAAACTTTAAGAGTCAAAATAAGCACATTTCATCGACAATTCGCACCAAATAAATGTATAGAAATTATTTTCTAGTAAAGAAATATTAAACAGCTTATCTTAAAAAAGATAAGTAACCCTGGATTCGTTAATATAGTTATTTAAATTGTTTTTTTTTCTTTTTTTAGATTTTTAAAATAAAATAACTATGTATTGACGAATGCAGAGTGACTTCTCTTCGTTTGATCTACGCTGTTCATTTTTTCTTTGAAAGGGAACACAAATGCTTTTTACATTTCAGTAACATAAATTATTAATGAAAGTAAAAATAATGCCGGGCAACATCGGGCTGGACCAGTTAGCTTTTAAGAATAAATCACATTCTTTCTACGATTTTGTAAGGAATGCATAATGATGACAGTAGAATTACAATTAGAATTCATTTGAAGGAGAATTCCAAAATTAAATATGCAAATCACGAAACACGAATAAAAAAGAATTTGTTAAAATCAGCGAATCATAAATTCTATAAAATAACATCGTAAAATGATGCTCAAAAGTTAAAAGGTCCGCCATTTTTGTTTTCTATCAAATTAAACAAAACAACGAAATAAATATTTAAGACTTCCATAATTAGGTGAAGGTTTCCTGTTCGATGCTCACCGGAACCAGTGGTTCTTTTTGTGCATATTCAAATAACTACAAATAGAATTAAATAGATATAGCTTCGATGTGGAATAATCACGCATATTCAGCATAGCCTTGTTAGATCACGGAAGTAAAGTGATGTTGAGCCTGGTCAGTACCATATGCATGTATATATTGATACCATACTACATTCAATGTACGTATAATATAAGGTGAGGATAAGGTGAGGATAAGGTGATAACATACTACGAACATTAAATTAGTATATAGATACGCTTATTTAATGATCACCTTCTATTCTCCTTTTTAATAAATAGAATCTCCCAAGCACCGAAGCCACAATGTAAAAAAAAAAAAAAAAAAAAAAAAAAATGATGTTGCTTTTAGGCCATACGTGAAACTAAAATATACCTTCTTGGTCTTCTGGCTAGGGTTCAAGGGTAGTATCTGCTCTGTCTAAAGATAATATAATGAGGTTTCCGTTCGCGCTGGGCGTCCATACAATTGAAATATGTCACAGACTCCTATAAGGATATTGGAGATAAACCGTGATAACCAGATATATTCTGACACTACATTAATCAGATTACTTAGATAAATACTTATACAGTTTTAACAAAAGGGCTACAATAATATAACGAGGTCTCCATTCATGCTGAACATCCACAGAATGCCCAGCAGCAATATATCACATATGAAAGATGCCGCTGTCGAATTTCCGCAGGTCCCGCTAGTATTTCTGAATATTTTAGATGGGGACAGATAATACATATCATTTGGGTTATTCGGACTACCGTTCTCATATTTGTTGTAACTTTTACAACATTTCGATCGATCTCACATTCGACCGTCTCTAATTGTATCTTGCAAGAAATTGTGGCGATGTAGATAAAATAATAGGTCAAATTCAGTTGTGATTTAACCTTATGAAGGTTACTGGTTCATTCTTCAGTGCGAGCGAATACAATTGCAAATTATTTAGGATTTTACCCAGAGAACGAGAACATGCTATCTCCGTAGATTAAATAAAGACTCCGTTCGAAATTCCATGCAATGCAGATTCTCAGGTTCGACAAATAGGCCTAAAAATGTCGGAGGTTACATCTGTAACGTTTTCAAACTCTGCCTCCTCCGAAACTAAAAGTCGCATGGCGAAGCTAGGGGCCTCAAATGATTGGATTTTTTATAGGTCTTTAGCCAGATAAAAAGGTTAAAAAAAAAATAGTTTTAAGGGGTAAAAATTGGGTCATAATTGAAAAAATCGTTATAAGTTTTGTACATCTATCTTTTAATCTTTAATTTTAAATCAGCTCATATTCTTTTCACGTTGGTACAGTGGTAAACTTTGAAAATGACAGATTTTTTTTGGTTTCAATTCTAGCTGATGGCACTCAAATACTTTTTTAACTTATAAAATCACGAATCATATATATATATATATATATATATATACATATATATACATACACACACACACACACACACACACATATATATATATATATATATATATATATATATATATATATATATATATAAATAAGATACGTGTTACATTGAACACTTTAAAGCCAAATAGCTGCAACGTGAATTTTTCCTTTATAAAATAAAGGAGTGTTTATTTTTAAAGAGAGAGATATATTTCGCAGAGATACATAAAGGAGTGTTTATTTTTAAATATATATATATATATATATATATATATATATATATATATATATATTTATATACTTCCATTCAACACCATAGCGAAGAATAAGAGGAAAAAATATATACAATGGTATAGATTGAAAAAGGAGTATATATCTCCGAAATATATCTCTCACTTTAAAAATAAACACTCGTTTATTTTATAAAGGAAATAAAATCGCGTTGCAGCTATTTGGCTTTAAAGTGTCTAATGTAATACGTATCTTATTTAATTTTCAAATTTCACTCAACGCATTTTAATGGATAACCTACCAAGATTTTCAAACCATGCGCGACCACGCTACAGATAAATCCGCAGCTAACATAATGTGGACTCAACTCAAATCCTTCCATTCAACATCATGGCGAAGAATAAGAGGAAAAATATATACATATGTATAGATTGAAAAAGGAGTGTATATCTCCGAAATATATCTCTCTCTTTAAAAATAAACACTCGTTTATTTTATAAAGAAAAAAAAATTCGCGTTGCTGCTATTTGACCTCTGCGGTCTCTTCCAAATTGTTCAGACAATATCTGGTCTAAATGTTTGAAATTTACATAAAGGGTATTCAGAGATAGGGCAAGCTTTTTCATCAGTTTGGGTCGAAAATTTTTAGTTACCAATATATAAATGTATGTATTACGTATGTTTGCATGTCTGCCTTAAACTTTCAATAGAGAGGACGGATTTTACCAAGATCAGTATCGTTTTAAAGTTCAACCTTTCATACGGCAAATATCGAAAAATTGGCTAAAAACATTAATATCTTCCCCTTTAACTAAGCAGTTTTCTACAGGGGGTCACTTTCTTTCGCCGATATTCTTTAAAGTTTCCTCTCCTTTAGATTTTCTAGTCTTCATTTTAAAGTTGCCACTTCCGGTTTGGTGGTTGTCGTAACAGCATAAACGTTAGATTTTATCCCGTTCTTTTCCTCCTTTGCGGTACGGGTTCGAGCCTGCCTTCCTACTACCACTTTTTTGTTTTACTCAACATACACATCCAAACACCGGGGCAACGCCGGGCTGAAATGCTAGTATATATATATATATATATATATATATATATATATATATATATATATATATATATATATATATATTAAGCAAACTACTGATTTACTTCAATGTTATGTTTAAAAAGCGATGTACATCCTTAACTACGTTGCACACATTTTGGCCCGCGTATCTGCTATATTCCCCAAACCATTAACTCATCTTTCTGATAACCTCATTAGAATAAATTTGTCTTTTTTGTTTCATCTTAATAAAGTCAATAATTTCTTTTTCTCAATAAGTTTCTGCTTCTAAAGATAAGATATGTAATATACACACATACGCACACATCTCTCTCTCTCTCTCTCTCTCTCTCTCTCTCTATATATATATATATATATATATATATATATATATATATAGAGAGAGAGAGAGAGAGAGAGAGAGAGAGAGAGAAAGAGAGAGGGGGGAGAGAAAGAGAGAGGAGGAGATAATCGAATCACTCAATGACCTAATCGGCTCGTTAGATGCATTTATCAACGTCCCATTCAAAATAATCGAACGTTTCTCCAGCCTCGTTTTGAAGTTGTCACCTTGAATATTTTTCTCACTAATTGATTTCATAGAAAGGCGTGAGGCGTCCATGAATTATCGCCCTTGAAAACATCTCGACAGCCACCACATTCTAATGAGAAACACACCCACACAACTGGTGAAAATAAATTTTCGATCGAAATTAGAACCATATATCTATTAACATATAAAAAATTACAAGTGTAATTAAAGGCTAGGCATGGCATTTATTGAATTATTTTATTTTCCTCTGCAACACTCTTACGTAGACAATAGTTATATAATATATGACACTTAAAATTTCAAGCATGACCAAATTAGTTTTATCGATTCGATTATAATTGATTATATAGAAGGACATGACACATCCACGTATTATTTACCTTGACAACATAGCGACAATCACTGCATTCTATTATGAAATACACTCAAACAACAAATGAAAAATAACTTTTTACATCGCATGTATGCAGACACTAGTCACGTGTAAATGAATGCTTCTACTCAAAATGTATTGACATTTTTATCTCTCCCTTTACTCAAAAATTCACCAAACATCAGGAAATTAACCAAGTTTAATAAAACTTTCTGTATTTATTAAATAATGATCTCGAAACCTAATGAACCCATTATTTTTTTTTATTTATATCTTAGTAAAAATGTATTATTTTGTTTAAACAAAAAACACCTTTACTAAAGTTATGGCTTATATAAATAAATAAAAATTAATGAAATAAATAAATAAAAAAATGAATTTATTTATTGATTTTTGAAATGAAAATAAAGCATCGTAAATTGTAACAATAAAAAAGAAAAATTAATTTTTTCAGGAACATTCCTAACCCTAAATGCCTAAAATTCGAATTAACGAATTCAATATAACCCGAAGAAAAATTAATTTCTCAAACTACTGATATTATCATTGAGTTAAGCATTGTTTTCTTTTAAATATTTTCACACAAAAAATTATAATGCAAAAAATATTTCCTGTTTTATTCAAGATTACATTTTTGGCGTAATTTTCATGTGTAAGATTCTAATATTTTCCTTGTTTGAATTAATGTGTAATCTTCAGTGTAACATAATTTTCATATAATTTTGAAAAAAAAAATTGAATAAATTTACAAGCAGGAACACAAAAAAATAAATAAACTAAAAATGGTAAAAATTCATACGTTTACAATAGGAATGTACGGATGCACGGCTGGGAGAAAGAAAACCAGCACTCCCTACCCCACTCCAACTACCTGACGTCATTTTCAGACAGTTTTTTTTTTACTTTCTGACATTTTGGTTTTCTGTAGAACTTATTTATAGACTTCATGTGATTTGTTTCTGCGATAGTTCGACAAGATACACCTGAAGAAAGATGGTTACATTGACCGAAACTTTGTGAAAATCACACTCAAGAATGAATCCAAATAATACGAAAAACAGAAGTTTAAATTTGAAAGTATGTGGTGCTTCTATGACGTTAATCTTTTGTATTTTTTTCTATTTCGCAACAAACATAAACGTTCAAATTCAAAATATGTGTTGCATGTATGATATGTGAACGATATTAATGTTTCTTTTTGTGTTGATGTGCCGTTAAATCGGCTGTAACACTTCGACTGCAATGACCGTCAAAATCCAAGTCTCTTTTTTATCACTAATTGGCAGCCACAAAATCTTTTCGTCTTCTTTTTTTACACGATCCTCAGTACGCATCCCAACGCGCCGAATTGCAAACTGCATATCAATTCGAAGAGGAACAGTAACGTCTTACAAACTATCATTGTGGCTGAGCGAAAGTTCGACTAAAATTCGTAACAGGATATAACGGACCAACGTCGATTGTAGCCTAATTAGAAAGAGTGAATAAGATTTTATACAGTTGACAGGGTTGAGCAAGTAATCCCCTTGAGAGGCCTTTGACGTCTACCAGCAAATTTCAGATGCAGATAAGACTAATGTTGTAAGGATAACAGATGCGCTGAGCAGGGCCTTTGCACGTAACCCATCCGAGGCGTACAAGCGTGCAGTCCGACGAGTCGGCAGACGAGTAGTGATGAAACAGAAAAATCAAAATATTAAGAAAATTAATCAGAATTTAGATATCGGAATCGATAAAATCTGAACCTAATTTCTGATTTCCAAAACGATTCTTTTAAAAATTAAAAAAAATTTTTTATTTTTATTTCTGGTTTTAATAACAATTATTTATTATTTTTTAATTATCAGTATAAATAAACACAGGTTTCTGGAATCCCGTTCTTGCTGTCTGTTTTCCCCTACTTTTAATCTTGGACTTTTCAATAGGCATCTTTTGTTAACTCCTTACGTTAAGTTGCTTTACGATTTGTCTGGAGCGATTTCCATAACAAATAATTTAAATCTATATATCATAATAACATAAGAAAATATGATTGAAATATATTTCACTTGGGTAAAAAACAATAATTAAACTTTGCAGAAATTTACTAGGTAACCTTTAAAATATTGCAGTTGATTTACAAAGCTTCAAAAAGATATTTAAAACATTTTTGTTTAGAAAAGCAGTCAAACATCATTAATAATTAAATTAAATATAAAATATAATTAAAAAATACTATTTTAGGAGATTACATGTGAACAGCCTTAAAAACATAAAGGATAAAAAACGTTTATTGTTCAAGAATATAGAATAAGAGTCAGATTCATATATAAATTTAACGGGAAATGATAATTTCAAAGACATTCTAGCATCTAGAATCAATTAATCAAAAATGTTATTTTGCTCTGGAGTTTTGTTCTGTACGTTGTGTTCTTGGGAAGGGGATATTTATTTTTTAAACGATTAAGCATAGTTTTACAACCCTACCAGTCGGGTCCAGGGTTAGTAGTACAAACATTTCGTGAACATCCCTAAAAGTTAAACATGATGATCATTTTGTCTTAAATTTACATATGAAACTAATCTTCCACTGTAAATTGTAAAATAATTGTTTTTTTTTCTTTTTCTGCCATTTTTTTTACAAGGTGTTCATGCATAACCACTCAATAAAAGTAAAATGTCATTTTTGGGGTGATTTATCTAAGGGTCTTAATTTACCAATTGCTATTATTATTATTATTATTATTATTATTATTATTATTATTATTATTATTATTATTATTATTATTGGCTCACATGGAGCTTTCACACAAGTCACGATCTGATCGGAGACCTGTGTAGTTCTCTGGACGCTGTCTGTATTGCCGATGTTATTCTGATAGGTGAATTATAACAAATGAATATAGGCTATCAGCATCTTGTTTTCTCAGTTTTCCACCATTTTCCGCCAAGTTTATGGCGGTTCCTAACAAGGCAGTATATCGAAATACTCTAACATTGCAATGGATCCAAATTTTCTCAATCCACTTGTCAAATCCTTTTTTTTATTTTTTATTTTTTTTTTATTACATTTTCACCCCAAACAAGGCACATTGCCACTTTGGTGTAGGGGGCTACTATCAGGGGAAACATCTACTGGGGCACTATCTAGGGATTAGGGCAGCGAGATGTTGGTTCACGTTGCACTTGAACTTATGCATGTCAGTACAGTTGGGGAAGCAGTGACCTGGAATGGAATTCCAAAGTCTAGCAGTTCTGGGGAAGAAACTACTGGAGTAGAAAGATCTTTTACATCTAGGGATCTCTACAGTGTGGGGGTGGGATTTTGCAGCTTGTCGGGTCTGTCGAGGGTGTTCACGTCGTGGGGGCACAAGTGCTTGCAGTTCTTCAGAGCATTCACCATTATAATACTTGTAGAACAGGCAGAGGGATGCAACGTTTCGACGATGGGACAGAGGCTGAAGTTTTGATGCCAGTTTAGGGCCTATCAGATTTGCGACTCTCTTTTGAACCCTGTCAAGGAGAGAGAGACTAGTAGCCGATGCACCGGCCCAAATATGACAGCAATACTCCATACATGGGCGAATAGTGGCCTTATAGAGGTACAGGATACTTTCGGGTGTTAGAAGTTTTCTAGCACGGTAGAGAGAGCCCACCTTTCTCGCAGCGGCTCTGGCAATGCCCTTGATGTAATTGTTCCAGCTCATGTTTCCTGTGAACGTTAGGCCAAGGAGCTTGAAAGACGTACTCTCAGCTAAAGAGTTGTTGGCCATTGCTATAGGTGGTAGAGAAGGTTTCTAGTAATTATTGAATGAAACCAGTTTTGTCTTGGTGGCATTGAACGTTACCATCCATTTTTGTCCCCATTCCACTACTGATTTGAGGTCATCCTCTAGTGTTTCTGCCATTACTTTAGATATATGTTCATTTGTTTTCCTGTCGTGCCTGCTATAGAGTGTGGTGTCATCAGCATATATACCCATCTCAGAGGCAATTTTATCGGGGAGGTCATTTATGAATATCAGGAACAGCACAGGACCAAGGATAGATCCCTGGAGAACTCCTGCATTTATATTATATTGTTTAGACGTACGACCGTCGAGGACAACCTGGATTTTTCTCTTATCTAAGAAGGATTTAATTATGTTAAGTATTCTACCAGTGATACCGTAAGATCTAATCTTCCTGAGGAGACCCTCATGCCATACCCTGTCAAAAGCCTTAGATATATCTAGAGCTACCGCTCTGCCCTCTCCCGCTTTGTCCAGTGAATGGTATATGCGTTCAGAGATTACAGTGACAGTGTCACTCTGTTTAGAAAGTCAGACGTAATCCATCTTGTAACATTTTGTTTAGGTCATGCAAACGATGTCTATCAGTTTGAGGTAGAGAATAACAGCAGCCAAAGCTCTTTACGCTATTTTCGCGAATTGTTAGGATTTCGTTTCCATCAACAAAGAACCTCTTTTATTTTTGCAGGATTTTTAATTATTGTAAAGACAAAATATGGTTTGACCCTGGGCAGTCAAAATATGGTTTAATCTCGAGCAAATTCGAAGGGAGCGTTTTATGATTTTTTTTATTACTATTATATGTGGGGAACAACATACTAAATAATAAGACACAATAGGTATGTGGATTTGAATATGTGTTGAGATAAGGGAAAAGATATGCAGATAGGGAATGGTATTCGTATGTATGTTTGTGTGATGGCCGCTCCAAATATTAAATGTACTAGTGCGCATTAATTCAATTAGTAGGAGGGATGTAAATTTGATATATCTATGCTAAAAGGGGTTTCATATTTCATCGGGGTCATTCAGTTCTAAAAATGTTTGTATTTGACTAGAATTTTTATGTGGTCAGAAAACGAACAACTAACGTTGGCCCTTTGTACATCTCCGCCTCACTACATCATCCCTACCCACACCAATGAAGAGGTAAATAAAAATATTTATACTTCTCTTCATTCTTCCTATTTACCTTCTTTCTTTCTTTATTATTTCTTTTATTCCTTCCCCCCTCGCGTCGTTTCCCTTTCTTCTTGATCTCTTCACCTCTTAACAAGAAGCCAACGTTAGTTGTACGTTTTCTGACCACATAAAAATTCAAGTCAAATACAAACGTCTTATATAATTGAATGACCCCGATTAAATCTGAAATCCCTTTAGCATAGATATATCAAATTCACAATTCTCCACTAATTGAACTTATGCACACCAGTATATTAAAGATTTTGAGCGACCATAACACAAATATACATTCCATGTTTAAAAAGGATGTATCCTCTATAGTATCAGACATGACCGAATGGCTAATTGTAGGCTTTGACTGATTCATACTATCTAAAGAATTCCAACAAAAACATAACAGCCAGCCATGCTTCTCCTCAGAATGTGCCGCTGCCATTGCGCACAGAAATAAATTTTTCCATAGCTACAAACGTAATAGATGTACTGAGACTAAAGCTGCCTTCAGGATTGCCAGCAAAAACTGTAAAAGATTAATAAAAAATACAAGAGAGCTATATGCTCAGTCCGTCAAATCCAAAGTAGCTGATCAGTGGCTTGGTTCCCACCAGTTTTGGCAAATAGCAAACAGGATCCTGAACAGAAGCGTGCGTTCTATCCCAACCATCATCAATGGACCTGAGGTCATCTCATCAGCATCAGACAAGGCCAAACTATTTGCCAAAAACTTTGCAACTAACTCTACGCTCTGTGATGAAGGGCATCAGCTCCCCGTATTTCCTCCTACAACAGACAACACCTTATCCAATATACAAATAGCTGTGCACGAGGTCGCCAAACAATCACGAGGTTGTTTGCTCAGCAACCGACAAGGCTAATATGCTTGCCAGCCGGTTTGCCTCGAACTCCACACTGGATCCTACCAATCACCCCTGCCTGACTTTCCTTTGCGGACAGACGCCACGCTAGACGATCTAAAAATCACCCCTGCTCAGGTACACGCTATCATAAAAAACCTTGACACTTCAAAAGCATGTGGACCTGATCTCATCTCAGCTGTGCTATTAAAAAGTGCTTAACCGAAGTAGCCCCAGTTCTCTCCAAAATCTGAACAAATGCCTTAATGAATCATGCTTTCCGGGCTGTTGGAAAACTGCTTCTGTGGTACAAATATTCAAGAATTCTGGCGAAAGAACTGACCCATCAAATTATCGCCCCATTAGCCTCCTCCCACTTTTCGCCAAAATATTTGAGACCATAATTAACCAGGTTCTAGTCCGGCACCTTACAGATGCTAAACTTCTTACTGACAAACAATATGAATTTAGATATGCCCGCTCCACAGCTGACATCCTCACTGTAATCTCTGAACATATATACCATTCACTGGACAAAGCGGGGGAGGGCAGAGCGGTAGCTCTAGATATATCTAAGGCTTTTGACAGGGTATGGAACAAGGGTCTCTTCAAGAAAATTAAATCATACGGTATCACTTGTAGAATACTTAACATAATTAGGTCCTTCTTAGATAAGAGAAAAATCCAGGTTGTCCTCGACGGTCGTACGTCTAAACAGTGGGATATAAATGCGGGAGTGCCTCAGGGGTCTATCCTTGGACCTCTATTGTTCCTAATATTTCTTAATGACCTCCCCGACAAAACTGCCTCTGATGACACTACACTCTATAACAGGCATGACAGGAAAACAAATGAACACATATCTAAAGAAATGACTAAAACACTAGAGGATGACCTCCAATCTGTAGTGGAATGGGGACATAAATGGATGGTCACATTCAATGCTGCCAAGATTAAACTGGTTTTCTTCGATAATTACAAGAAACCTTCTCTGCCACCAATAGCAATGGCCAGTGACTCCCTGTCCGAGAGTACATCTTTCAAACTGCGTGGCCTACGTTCACTGGAAACATGAGTTGGAACAATTATATTGAAAACATTGCCAGGGCTGGTGCATTTGCTACTAGTCTCTCGCTCCTAGACAAGGTTAAAAAAAGAGTCGCCAATCTGATAGGCCCTGAACTGGCATCTAAGCTTCAGCCTCTGTCCCATCGACGAAACGTTGCATCCTTCTGCCTGTTCTACAAGTACTTTAATGGTGAATGCTCTGACGAACTGCAGACACTTGTGCCCCCACGACGTAGACACCGTCAAAAAACCCGACAGGTAGCTACATCTCACCCCCACACAGTGGAGATCCCTAGATGTAAAAGATCTTTCTACTCCAGTAGTTTCTTCCCCAGAACCGCTAGTCTCTGGAATTCCATTCCAAGTTCCTGCTTCCCCAACTTTACTGACATGCAGAAGTTCAAGTGCAACGTGAACCGACATCTTGTTGCCCAAATCCCAACATAGTGCCTCAGTAGTTGCTGCTCCTGATAGTGGCAATGCGCCTTGTTTGGGGTGAAAATGTAATAAAAAAAAAATCAAGAACCTTGATTCCAGTAAAGCAACTGGCCCAGACGGCATTCCAATTATAGTGTTGAAAAAGCTTCGACCAGAACTTGCCCCCATACTTACAAAACTGTTTAAGCGTTGCCTTAAGGAGAAGTGCTTTCCAACACCCTGAAAAACCTCATTAGTATGCCCTGTATTTAAGAACTCAGGTGATAAATTATCTCCCTCTCAGTACAGACGAATAAGTCTCTTGTGTGTCATGAGTAAGTTACTGGAATCTATATTAAATAAAGAAGTAGTCAACCACCTCAGCAGCAATAACCTCCTTAGTGACATGCAATATGGTTTCCTTTCTGCTAGATCTAGAGTTGATGTGCTAATAGTTATATTCCATAGGATTAGTGAATCTCTCGACAAAGGCTTCCTTTCTAGGACACTTGCTCTTGACATATCAAAGGCCTTCGATAAGGTTTGGCATAAGGGCCTACTTCACAAGATTTCCAGCTACGGTATGACTGGAAATGTTTTCTCAATAATTACATCATTTCTCTCTGATAGGTTCATAAGAGTAGTGGTTGATGGGCAGAAATCAGAGGCCCACAGTATTAATGCTGGAGTCCCCCAGGGGTCCATCCTGGGCCCAACTTTCTTCCTGATCTACATCAATGATCTCCCAAAACACATACTTAATTCATTCGTTGACATCTATGTTGATGACACGACCATCTACGGCAACACATCAAAGGCCGTAAATGACAAAACTATCTCTGATTCCCTCTCATCTGATCTTGAGCGCGTCATTCAATGGGTGAAGAGATGGCTGGTTACTTTTAATGCATCTAAAACCAAGCTCCTAACTTTACATCATCGACGCTCTGTTCCTCATCTAACATCAATTGAAATGGATGGCTTCATGTTTTGACAAGCTCCTGGGTTTGACCTTTACTCCTGATCTGAAATGGAACACGTATATAAAGTCTATTGCCCGGGTCGCTGGGAAAATGGTAGGAACCTTCTACCGCTCCAGAAGATATCTCACTACTGATGAAATTCTCTATCTCTATAAAAGCCAATTACGTCCAAAGATGGAGTACTGCTGCCACATCTAGGCTGGAGCTTAAAAAAAAAACAGCCTATCCTGCCTTGACAAAGTACAAAATAGACTTCGTGGCTTAGTGGGGGATGCTCTCTTCTCTTCCCTGCAACCTCTCTCCCACAGAAGAGACGTTGCGGGCCTGTCTCTGTTTTATCGTTATTTCCATGGCAAGTGCTCGTCCGAGCTCCAATCTCTGGTCCCCCCTCGCCAATCCTTCATGATAAACACCCGCCTAGCTAAAACCACTATCAGTAATTTCCCCCACTCTTTATCTGTGCCTGAATCAAAACGTAGATTCCATGAACATAGCTTTTTTTTCTGAGAAATGCACGCCCGTGGAATTCTCTTCAGTTTGTCTGTTTCTCACCTGATTACAACTTGGACGTCCTCAAGTCCAACATAAACAAATTCCTGATTAATCGCCCCCTTAAGTAAGACGCTTTATCAAATCTCCAATACCGACTATTACTACGCTATTATCCCATTGATTATTGTACACAAAATAACCCTTATCCCCGAGTGGCTTACGGGCCTTGATAAGTGGTGATCCCCATTAAAAAAAAAACAACAACATACGAATACCATTCTCTAACCTAATATCATTTCCCATATCTCAACACATACTCAAATCCACATCCCTATTTGATCTTATTTACATACAACCAAATCTTATTTTTAAAACATCTGACAGAACCTTTTGATTTTAACTCCCTGAGACGAAGGCATATTTTTACTGCAAACTTTGCTTTCATATAAGCTGTATTGCCTAAAGAAGTTTCTAGTTACTGGTAACTAGCTGACCGAAACATGCTCATGACTGTGTAGCAACATATTACTACTTATGTAAAAACAAATAAATGATAAACAGTGTTTGTGCACTTTTGACACCGCGCTATTATAAATAGTTTTCTTTTCGGTTAAATTCAAGCTTCACGATATCTTTTTTGCTATTAAACTGTTAGGTGGAAGCACAGAATAGTTACTAAACACCATCCCCTCCATATGTAAAGAATGGCTTTCAAAATAATAACGTTATTATTTCAGCACGGTGGCAAAAGTGCACAAGTACCATATATATATATATATATATATATATATATATATATATATATATATATAATTTAAAATTATCGTTTATTTTCGTTGCAACTTGGCTTCAAACATATTCCATATTGCGTTGCAATTTGGCTTCAAACATGTTTCATACGTATCTTATTTTAAAATTCAAATATCAGTCAACTCTTCTTACACTGATATAAAATCTACCGTTTCAAATTGCGCTGCCAGGCGTATCTTTTCGGCATTTCAAAAAGAATACCGCAGTTCGCATTATTCAATTTTTCTTCAACTTAACCTGATGACGAGGCAAAAGAGAGAGAGAGAGAAAAAATACTGACTAGGGAGTGTTACTCCAAATATATTGAAATATATATATTTTAAAAATAAACACTTGTATATTTTCATAATTTTGCGTTGTAATTTTTGGCTTCAGACTTATTCCATACGTATTTTATTTTAAAATCAAAATTTCAGTCAACACTTCTAACACGAATAAAAAACTGATTATATATTATACACATATATATCATTAAATTAAATGAATACAAACTCAGTCTAGCGTTCAACTAAGTGGAGAGAACTTTTTCATGGTGCCCGGAAAACTCGTCCCGGGAAAACTCGTCTCGGGAAAACTCGTCTCCGGAAAACTCGTACCCGGAAAACTCGTACCCAAAAAACTCCCCCTTTTTACTAGGTAGGAAAATTGGTCCCTTATTTAATAAATATCGATTGAAAACACATTTTATTACCGTTCTTGAAGGAGATATTGTTTTTAAAAGAGACTATGCACCCCCATAATATTTTTAATAATTATTTTTAATGCTTGCTTAAAAAAAAATAAATTTGATCACGGAGTCAAGATACGAAAAACGAAACCAAATATTTATTTAAAAAATACTCCAGTTTTAACACTTTTTGTGTCATTACGGAACAAAAATAAATAAAGAAAACATGTCTTATCAAAGAAAGCAATTATTTTATTTAGAAGAATTAATTCAGTTTAAATAATTCTTGTGTTATTACAAAACAAAAAAGAAAACACGGTCTTATGTAATTTTGGTATCACGCTGAAATAATAACGTTATTATTTCGAAAGCCATTCTTAACATCAGGAGGGTAGGGTATCGTTTAAAAGTAATTTCGGGGTCACTTGTGCAGTACTTAAAGAATATACAAATTTATTTTCTTTCGGAGATGGAGGAGGCCCGTTTTAAAACTATATCTACCTCAGTATTTTCTTTAATTTTCGGACATTTTTTGTTAAAAATTATTTACTAAGTAATGTCGAGTCTGACATTACTTGTTATTTCTTTTTAATTAAATAAACTCTTTAAAATATGTTTAAACACCAAAAACTTACAAAGCTAGATAGAAAACGAAAACTTAGAAAAATCAATTTAATTTTTTTTAAAACAATAAACATGTAAAAATATTTAAAAAAAAATATTATTGGATGTGCATTATTACCTAAAAATATACAAATTTATTTTCTTTTGGCGGGGGTGGGGGGCTCGTTTTAAAACTATATCTACTTTAATATTTTCTTTAATTTTCTATTTTTGAGCAATTATCCTCCTAAGACGTGATCCTCTTATGTCGGACATGTTGTGTTCATAAGGAACACTCGACATTATTTTTTTTAAATAAATAAACTCTTTAAAATAAGTTGAAATACCAAAAACTTTCAAAGCTAGGTAGAAAACTAAAACTTAGAAATATTAATTAAATTTTTTAAAACAACCGTAAACGAGTAAAAATATAAAAAAAATATTCTGGGATGTGTATTCTCTTTTAAAGACAATATCTTCTTCAAGAACGGTCATAAAATGTGTTTTCAATCGATATTTATTCAATAAGGGGCCAGTTTTCCTATCTAGTAAAAGGGGACGAGTTTTCCGGGGTCGAGTTTTCCGGGTACGAGTTTTCCGGAGACGAGTTTTCCGGAGACGAGTTTTCCGGAGACAAGTTTTCCTAAATTCCTTTTTCATATTTCCCTTACAAAGTTCTTTTAGATTTGTACATATTTTAGTTAATACATATCTATCTATCTATCTATCTATCTATCTATCTATCTATCTATCTCTGTAATGCTATCACTAAAAATACTTGTCCTTCGAGTTTCCGAGAACTAGTAAATTCTAATTCAATGATGGCTGACATCCGGACATGTTCTGGAGATCATTTTTACATTTCGAATGGTCATTCGAACTATTAATATTGACAACAATACATAAGTACGAGGATCGTTAAAAAATAATGCCTCCAATTGTTTTTACGCTCGAATAAATAAAGATTTATTGCAAGTTGCATTATGATGACTTATGCATTCATGACCCCAAAGTTTCATCTCTCTGTTGCAGATATTGACAATATGAGATTCTAAAAAACAAACAAACAAACAAAAAACAACCACTATCATGGACATGCACCATTGAATTCCTAGCGAAAGTTCATTGAGAATAGTCGTGACTATGTACAAAAAATTAATTCTGGAGCACAAAAGGTTGCTCGTTATAATGATCTCACTTCTATCTTCGTAACGCTTCAACTTTTTAAGTTAAAAAAATAGGAGGTTTCACTTTTGGAAGGACCCCTGTACATTCGATTTTTCAAAGGGGAAACATTACTTTGTTACAAACCGAAAACATCTTAGCGTAGTTGGGCTTCTCATAATTTCTGAATCTGACATTTGAAATCTATAAATAACTAAATTATTTAAAGATTTATTGCTATCGGACCGTTGATAGGATATTAGTAACACGCGAAGTAAAGATTTGAAATATGATATAAAGATATGAATCTGTGATTGTGGAAACGAACATATAATTAATGGCGCCCTTCAGCGAAATGACTGGAAAATGTTGATCAAGAGTATACATTTATTTGAATTATTATTATAGACTATTTTGACATTTATTAGCCTCTTAATGTTGTTTTCTTTAATAATAATATGTTTTTATGTTTATATATATATATATATATATATATATATATATATATATATATATATATATATATATATATATACTTATTATGTACTTATGTGTTATATATATATATATTATCTACTTATTTGTTCAGCTCTTTGCTAGCGGAAATATAGACTTCCACGTAGTGTACAAGGAATATTTTTCTATAAATTAAGTTCTCCGAGGTATCAAATAGAAAGTATGTAAATATAGAAAATACGTGGAATTATAATTTCCTATATTGTCAATAATGAATTTGCTAACCCGTACGGAATAGGACATTTGGCGCTGTTTGACACAGTTGAACGTGCGCTGTGGTTAAGCGATCGATTCTCGGTGTGGTTCGATTTGCTATGCCTAGTGACACTGAACAGATGTTATCATACGAAGCAGACTGTTAGTATACATATGCCCAATATCTTTCTGTTTTGAGGTGTCAACCTAAGTTTAAGCCAGGCGCGCCCGTCAAACTCTTAAGCAGCACGGAACCTTTTCTTAACATTTGACGTCAATATTTAAATTCGTGTTTTGTTGATTGTGTGAAGACGTGACAGAAACATGATTAAATATGTTAGAATGGACTTAATCCTAAATTTATTTATCTCTTTTCTCTTGCTATAATAAAATAGGCGCATTTTCTCCCTGGCACTTTCGACAGTATAGGATTATAAGTAAACACTTCCTTTACAGCTTTTACGCTCGCCACTTAATAAAGCGTGTTTCTAGCCCACAATGCATACATATTGTCCCTGCTTTACAATTATTATTTTTTACTGTCGAACGGGCTCTCTCAAATGCGTAATCCCACTGAGAGAGAAGCTAAGGCATTTAATCTGATGCAAATTACTCCTCCTCCCGAACTCAAAATCACCGCTTCATTTCATTTTTCGGTTACTTTTTCGTATTTGCCTTTCTATATATATTACTATTTATGCATTATATGTTACAATTACAGTTTCGATTACCAATTGATCTCTTATTCTGAATCGTTTATTGCAATAACTGTTATACCTTAACCTGCTACCTCACTATACATATTATGGTTGCATACGCTCAATTCCTAGAATAGCAGATCGCCCCAAAAGCGAACAACTTCCGATACGACTAACATGAAAACAAATCGTGTTTTGTCATTAAATTGCCTTTGTTTCATTCACTTTCACAGTAGTTTTATAATAGCTTGCTCAGACGAGTAATCTACACATAAGCGAAGATTTTATTCGTACGCTTCAAAACACACGCAGACGCCACACATTCTGTTCCTTACACTCTTACGTGAAAATACGCGTCTCTATGGTTACAAGTTTATATTTTTCAATTACTTTTTCCTCGTTTGAATCTTTTTTCTTTTATTAGTTTTTGTTATTATTTTCATTTGTTTGGGGGTGTGGATATTAAATTACAGCAGTTTCAGCGATTCGGTGTCTTCTGTTTATTTTGTTGTTAGGCGAAAGTACAGGATGGGAACCTTTGATAGTGGCACGTGAAAACACTCTTCTTTTCAGGTACATATATTTTATCATGTCCCTTTTTTATTATTCATTTTACGAGCACACTTTAAAAAGTTGTCTCCCAAGCAATCTGAAACTGCTTATTGGGAATGCTTTATCATTCTTCTTTCATTTATGGTTCAAATTCTTCTACGTTTTCTTTTTGTATTCAATTTTCACCCCAAACAAATCACAGTGCCAATTTGAGGAAGGGGCCTACTATCGGGGAATACGTTGTAGGGTTATTATGAAGGGGTGCCCGGAAAACTCGTCCCGAGAAAACTCGTCTCCGGAAAACCCGTACCCGGAAAACTCGTACCCGAAAAACTCGTACCCGGAAAAATCCCTCCTTTTTGCTTGGTAGGAAAACTGGTCCCTTATTGAATAAATATCGATTGAAAACACATTTTATTACCGTTCTTGAAGGAGATATTGTTTTTAAAAGAGACCATGCACTCCCATAATATTTTTTAAAAATATTTTTAACTCTTGCTTAAAAAAAATAAACTTGATCACGGAGTCAAGATACGAAAAACGAAACCAAATATTTATTAAAAAATACTCTCACCACGAAACAAAAATAAATAAAGAAAACACGTATTATCAAAGAAAGCAATTATTTTATTCAGAAGAATTAATTCAGTTTAAATAATTCTTGTGCTATTACAAAACAACAAAAAAGAAAACACGGTCTTATGTAATTTTGGTACCGCGCTGAAATAATAACGTTATTATTTCGGAAGCCAGGACGGGAGGGTATCGTTTAAAAGTAATTTCGGGGGCACTTGTGCAGTACTTAAAAATATACAAATTTATTTGCCTTTGGAGGTTCGTTTTGAAACTGTATCTACCTCAGTATTTTCTTTAATTTTCGGAGATTTTTCTGTTAAAAATTATTTACTAAGTAATGTCGAGTGCGACATAACTTGTTATTTCTTTTTAACTAAATAAACTCTTTAAAATAAGTTTAAACACCAAAAACTTACAAAGCTAGGTAGAAAACGAAAACTTAGAAAATCAATTAAAATTTTTAAAACAATAAACATGTAAAAATATTTAAAAAAAAATATTATTGGATGTGCATTATTACCTAAAAATATACGAATTTATTTTCTTTTGGAGGGGGGCACGTTTTAAAACTATATCTACTGTAACATTTTCTTTAATTTTCTATTTTTGAGCAATTATCCTCCTAAGACGTGATCCTCTTATGTCGGACATAAGTAACACGCGACATTACTTTTTTTTTTATTAACTAAATAAACTTTTGAAAATAAGTTGAAAGACCAAAACCTTTCAAAGCTAGGTAGAAAACTAAAACTTAGAAAAATTAATTTAATTTTTTTAAAACAACAGTAAACAAGTAAAAACATTTTAAAAAATATTATGGGATGTGTATTCTCTTTTCAAGGCAATAACTTTCTCAAGAACGGTCATAAAATGTGTTTTCAATCGATATTTATTCAATAAGGGACCAGTTTTCCTACCTAGTAAAAGGGGACGAGTTTTCCGGGGTCGACTTTTCCGGAGTCGAGTTTTCCGGGGGTCGAGTTTTCCGGGGGTCGAGTTTTCCGGGGTCGAGTTTTCCGGGGACGAGTTTTCCGGGGACGAGTTTTCCTAAATTCTATGTAGGGAGATGAGTAGAAAAATGTCTGTTCACATTACACTTGAACTTGAAAGCAGAATCTCGGAAGGGAGTTCCAAAGTCTAGCAGTTCTGGGGAAGAAACTATTGGAGGTGTAGGCTTTCTTACACCTAGGGATCTCTACTGTGAAAGGGTGGGATTTAACTGCTTGTCGGGTTTGTCGGGGGTATTCAGATCGAGGGGGTATAAGTGCTTGTAGTTCGTCAGAGCATTCCCCATTAAAGTACTTGTAGAACAGGCAGAGGGATGCAACGTTCGTCGATGGGACAGAGGCTGAAGCCTAGAGGACAGTTCAAGACCTATCAGGTTGGCGACTCTCTTTTGAACCCTGTCCAGGAGTGAGAGACAAGTAGCAGATGCACCAGCCCAAATGTGACAACAGTACTCCATACATGGGCGAATGGTGGCCTTGAGAGGTACAGGATACTTTCAGGTGTAAGTAGTTTTCTAGCACGGTAGAGAGTGCCCACCTTCCTCACAGCAGCCTTTGCAATGCTCTTTTTAGCTTCATTAAATTATATACATATGAAATTCATTACAGAGAACAATATATACATTCAATTTTATATCGTTTTACATTTTGTTTCCTTTTAATTTTTGGTGTATTAAATTACAGCGCTTTACGCGATACATCTTTTGTTTATTTAGCTTGTAGGTAAAAGTATAGAAAACTCATAGATTTTTACATGGTCATTTAAGCATGTTACCTTCTCTGTATAGTTACCGATTTTATTTTAGGAGGGGGCGGGGGAGGAATAAAATTCATTGTTGGACCATTTGTGAGTATTCGATTTTCAGTTTCAACAATACATTACAATTTGTAATAAACTAATTTAAACCTTTCATTTAATAATATCAGGAAGTGAACTATTTCTATCATAACTGTTCTATTTTTCCATGCATAAAAAGTACACTTTCAAATCCGTTACTCAATTTTCCCAATAATTTTAGAATTTTAAATAATTTTATACTCATTAGCAATAACATAAAATGCATTCACTTTTAATCGTTTCGAAGTTTGTTCTATTCCGTTTTTTTAGGAGAGAGATATTTTATTACAACACTTTCCTTGATGCATTAATATTTCTGTCTACAATAGACTTACAATGTTTATTTAATTGTTAGATGAAAGTACCGAAAGTTTCATTGTTCATTTTTTACTTTCCCAATACATTACAATTTGTAATTACCTAATTTATTACTGTCATTTAATCAACACAGGAACTGAACTAATTCTATAATGATTTGAAATTATTACATTTGTTTAGAATACAATTACACTTTCGATTGTGTTTGGTTGTTCACTTTCTCCAATCATTTCAGATTGAGAAAAATGCAAACATTTAAACTAATTCGAAACTGTAATTTAATAATATATGTAATACTATCAGGAACTAATTGTATCATATAATCTGTTAGGTTATTCAGTTTTCCCAATAATTTAAGATTTGTAAATAATTTAATACTTAGCACCAATAAAATTAAATTCGGAATCTTGATGCTCCAAGACTATGCAATGGAACAGGATTGTTTGTTCAAAGCATGTCACTTCATGTGATAGAAGCCGTCATATTAACTGGAGTGGCTAAAGATGAATTGATATTAATTCCAGAATACCAAGTAGTCTATCAGATTCTGCAATTCAATTTAAAAGGCTTTTGTTTCCAATTAAATTGTTTTGCTAAGACAATAAACAAGTCCCAATGACATTCCTTGACAATGGTTGGTTTGTTTTAACTTACTTTCAGCTTGCTTTAGCTATGGGCAGTTTTATGGAGGATGTTCAGTGGTAGACCCCCACATATATAAGCACCAGAAAGTGCAACATCAAACATTATCTACCCAAAAGCTTTATACAAATAACAAAGCCAATGCTACATTTCATAACACATTTGCTTATATAAAATCATTTAACTTATGTCACTTTATATTTATATGTACTCCTGATTCACTATTCCAGAATACATTCCCCCCCCCCCAAAAAAAAACAACTTCTACTGCTATATTGATGGTAATTGTAAGGCAGTTTAAGGATAGTTTTCGTTTGTTTACATCATATAATCAAATTTTCATTTGTTTTCATGTATTTCAGCAAAACAATTATGTTCATAACTGTCATTTACTTTTCAAAAATTACATGATCTGATTAATAACCACGTCAGGAGACACATATATTTAGCAATTCACAATATATTTAACAATATTTTTCTTACTTGTGCGTATGTTAGCAGGCTATACTGAAGTTCTGCTAAAAGTATCGTCAGAGCTGATTTTTTTTATTATTGATTTTATTATCCTCCACAATATGTTTTATGAAAAACCTCAGACAAGGAATGAAGCCACTTGATGTAATGAGCTAAAAAGAATGAAACATTATTATCGGAAAGGCAGGAGATGTCTATTGAAAAGACGAATGCCACAGAAAAAAAATCAATGCAATAATTCTGAAGTTTATGTAGAAAGCAAATATGCTACAAACCTCTCTAACAAATTATTCAATTAATCAACAGATCCATTCAGTTACAACAATTAAAATAATAAAAGCCACACTGAACATCAGCAAAGAGATCTAGACTTTCATGAAAATTAAAAAAAAAGATTGATGA
The DNA here is from genome assembly GCF_053919585.1 of Euprymna scolopes. Classification (NCBI taxonomy): domain Eukaryota; kingdom Metazoa; phylum Mollusca; class Cephalopoda; order Sepiida; family Sepiolidae; genus Euprymna; species Euprymna scolopes. The sequence continues at coordinate 56,175,309 of NC_136489.1, read as the reverse complement.
CAGAGAGACAAGACGATATTAGTTGGGTCAGCCGAATCACAACCATTGTTAAATATAACGTATGATATCCCTTAATGGTTGCCTATTTGATACTAGTCAGGATCAACATTGCTTAACTACAGTGAAGTAACGAGAACTAGTGATATATAGATACGATAGTAGTTCTAAAAGTAACTATTTTTTTTTAACTCAAAAAGTTGAAGAGCTACTATAATGGGAGTGATACAATTAAACCGAACGACCTGCTGGGCTTCAGAATTTGTTTTCCGACATAGTCACCATTATTCTCAATGTAAGTTGAAATTCAATGACGCATTTCTGCTTCTGACGCACGTCTATGGCAGGAATTGCTTACTTAGAGTCTCACACCGCCTATAGATATATAACAGATAAACTATAACAATGTAACTTACAATCCTTTATGATCCATTCGGCCGGAATAGCATAGAAGATATTACTTCTGGAACGCCCCTCGTATAATATGTTGAATATTATTCATATACTTCATTCATGTACACCATTTCTTTGGCTCATCCTATCGTTTAAAATATAGCTATACGATGTTACGTGTATGTAAACAACCCCTTTTTTTTTTCGAATGAAAGGTATTATTAAATAGCCTAAAATTTAACGATGTAGGTTAAACTCACCATTTTATTTAATCTGTCAATATTTTTACCCTATATTTTATACTTTATCATTATACTTGCAGGGAGACCCGACGTTATCTAGGAGTAAATAAAGGTCAACAAATGTTCCACTCTCATACTTTTAATGATATCAAAAATCGGTGAAATCGTTCATCTTTTTAATCAAATCGATTGATTGAATGCTCTAGTAATTATAGAATTCTTAACGTTTCTTTCTGAGTTTCTTGTTGAATAACAAATTCTTGTAAATTATAATGTATACTCTTTAAATTTGTTTATATTTATATATATATACAAATATAGACATATATAAGCGAGAATGTGTGTGAGGACACTTCTTCAACCTATATACTCAACGGTATTTTGATCTAAATATTTGTAATTATGTATATATATATATATATATATATATATATATATATATATATATATATATATATATATATATATTTGGAGTAGGAAGTTTTTAGCAGCAGTGTGTCGAATTTAGCATTTGATTTTTTAAGCACAAAAATACAACAATGATAATAATAACAATCATAATAACAGCATTAATATTAGTTATAAAAATAATTCAACAGTAATAGTAATAACAATAATAATAATAATAATAATAACAACAAAAAATAACAATGATGATGATGATGATGATGATGTGCATTAAAATAGAAAATAAAAAAAGAATTAAAAGTAAAAGTGCAAAAATAAAAGAACTAAAATAGATCGAGAAGAGAAAGGATATATAAGAGGGATATATGGGTAGGAGTGATACAATGAAATAAGAAGAGACGGATGATGAGAAAAGAAAGGATGAAGTTATATAGGAAAAGTAGATTAACTTTAAGGAAAACGAAATACCCAAATATTTTTTTAATTTTTTTTTAATTACATTTTCACCCCAAACAAGGCACATTGCCACTTTGGTGTAGGGGGCTACTATCAGGGGAAACATCTACTGGGGTACTATGTAGGGATTAGGGCAGCGAGATGTTGGTTCACGTTGCACTTGAACTTATGCATGTCAGTACAGTTGGGAAAGCAGTGACCTGGAATGGAATTCCAAAGTCTAGCAGTTCTGGGGAAGAAACTACTGGAGTAGAAAGATCTTTTACATCTAGGGATCTCTACAGTGTGGGGTGGGATTTTGCAGCTTGTCGGGTCTGTCGAGGGTGTTCACGTCGTGGGGGCACAAGTGCTTGCAGTTCTTCAGAGCATTCACCATTATAATACTTGTAGAACAGGCAGAGGGATGCAACGTTTCGACGATGGGACAGAGGCTGAAGTTTAGATGCCAGTTTAGGGCCTATCAGATTTGCGACTCTCTTTTGAACCCTGTCAAGGAGCGAGAGACTAGTAGCCGATGCACCGGCCCAAATATGACAGCAATACTCCATACATGGGCGAATAGTGACCTTATAGAGGTACAGGATACTTTCGTGTGTTAAAAGTTTTCTAGCACGGTAGAGAGAGCCCACCTTCTTTGCAGCGGCCCTGGCAATGCCCTCGATGTAATTGTTCCAACTCAGTCCTAGTTGATGGAGGGTCAGCTGATGGTCTACTTGTGATGCATGTGTGATATTCTACATAACCTCCTGTTCGGCTTCCCCTAACCCAACTGACTCAATCAAATATTAAAGAATAAAGAAAAATGTAAAAGTTCACATGCCAACAAGTGCACATAGAGACCCGGGTCGTGGTAATGGGTGGATCCTGTTGTTGCATCAGTTGTAGTTTGATATATATATATATATATATATATATATATATATATATATATATATATATATATATATATATATATATATATATATATATATATATATAAACATATATTAAATAAAAAACGTTCCATTGAACTGAATAATAAAATATTCAGGTATAAAAAGGCTTGGATAACCACTCCGACGTTTATTGTATTCCTTTTAATGAACTAATGAATAAATCTATATGGAACATTATTTTTCTATTCTCTTGTGTATATATATATATATATATATATATATATATATATATATATATATATATATATATATATATATATATACAGACGGCAAAAAGAAAGTCTGCACTTGTAATTCTTTCAAAAACTGCAAATTTAAGCTAGATTTAATGTAACTTTTTAAAAAAAAACTGTACCTCATTTGATTAACTTTTTATTCTTTTATAATTTTACCTCATATTTGACTTTTAATTGAAATATTATCGTGTTTACATCAATTTTAAAAAATAACTTCAAATTGAGGAGGCAAAAAGAAAGTCCGCACAATGGAAAATTGATATTGAAATGTAACTTTAGGACAGTAATGTAACACAGATACAACAGGAACACAATGAACTAGTTAATATTTAGTAGCATGGCAATTTGACAGCCTGCAATCTGTTGGGTATTTCTTGTATTAGATTGCAGCAATACTCCGAGGAAAGGGTATCCAACTTTTCTTTAATTTTTGTCCAAAATTCTTCCAAATTTGAAATTTTATTATTGCTTAGCTGTTGCTTGATGTAATACCATACGTTTTCGATAGGATTGTGGTCTGTAGATTGTGCAGGCCAATCCAAACACGGAATATCATGCTCTTCCAGGAACCTCTTTTCATTGCCAGCTGTGTGAATGAGAGCGTTTTCCTACATGATGGGATTATCATCCAAATTCCGACCAAAGTAGGGTAGAAAATGCTCAGTCAACATATTAATGTACTTGGTCGAATTAATTCGACCTTGCAAGCGAACTATAGGCTCTGGACCATTGGTACTAATAATGCCCCACACCAAAACTGAACCCCCACCACCTTGCAGCGTTGAAACTGAGCACCTAGAATTAAATTCGTCGTCTTTCTCGCAAATTAAATTCCTTTAATCTGTTATTGACAGAAGAAAGAGAGCACCTTTTAACAAGATTTCACTGTTGTTGAATTTGGGGAGCCGTTTCAAATTTGTTTCTTAGGCTGCGGATCTTGATAGCATTATCTTTCCTGTTAGAAGTAACTCTAATACGACCAGATTTAGGGCATCACGAACACTGCCGATGTTTTGCTGCTTTTGCACAGTCTTATTATCATTTTTTTATTATCATTTTTATCATTATTATTAACATTATCTTTTATTATTGCTATTATTATTTAATATGATAATTATATTTTTTAATTACTATTGTTATTATTTATCATAACCTATTATATATTATTATTTATTCTTACTACTGTTGTTCTTCTCCTTCTTATAATTATTATTACTATTAGTTTATTATGAGCATAGTAAATTTTATTAATATATAATTGTGTAATTGGGTTTTATAACCAGTAAATTAAACTGAATTTAAAATCTTCAACCCAAAATAATACGCGTTACGAGCTAAGTCGTTTATTTTATCGTTGGACTATGTTTTAACTAGAGGCTTGTATTGAAAAATGTCTGTTTGGCTTACGATCTGTCTACGGTTTACTCCTACACATATTTTGTAATGTGCTTGCTTTTTATCTTTTGTTTTGTTTTTATTTTCTATTTTTATTTATATTTTTTATTTTTTTTCTATTTTTATTGATATACAAATCTAGATGTTTTTATCGAGGTAATTATTAAATTTTATAGTTTTATGATTTTTCTGGTATTATGTTTTTATTTTGTTTCATTATTAAGAATTTTATTATTAATGGTTTTATTATTAATGATTTTATTATTAATGATTTTATTATCTTATATCTATTATGTATATTTTTAATTATGATATTATTATTATTATTATTATTATTATTATTATTATTATTATTATTATTTGTACCTTTTTCTTTTTTTCTTCTCTTTACATATCTTTCTTTAATTCTGTTTCCTCCAAGTTTCTTTGATCTATTTTGATACACACTTTACTCTTCCTCATTTTCCTTCGTCGTCCTCACATATATTAAAGGCCGTTATAATTTTTATTCTGAATGACACATGCTGTGACCACCTGATAATTTATATATATATATATATATATATATATATATATATATATATATATATATTCTTCTCTGTGTAAGCGTTCTTTTAATTTAAATAAAATCTGCAATTTCAGCCCCCACTCCACAATTGACTTATACAATTCGCACAACATCATTCCATCCTAGTTGCACCTTCGGAAGTCTTTTAAACAATATACGGACTTTACTTTTCTAATGACTATGTGCTACAACGAAATGATAAAGAAAAAACACACACACACAAACGGGTTCCAATCCTGAAGGTGTAATATCACCGAAATTTTAATTATAAACAAATAAATTTTTATTTAAAAAGTCCTGAGTTGTACTGCTTTTTCCAAATTATTTATTCTCTCTCTCTTTCTCCCCCTCTCTCTCTTTATATATATATATATATATATATATATATATATATATATATATATATATATATATATATGCCTGTCTAGTCGCACTGATGAGCTGTGAAACAGCGAAACAGTACTGTATGTGGATGATTATAATGCCCCCCACCTTGAGTTGAGCATATTAAGAAGTGAAACACGAATTACCATTAGCATATAAGCGACGCTCTTTGTGTAAACAAATCGAGCGGAGGTATTTCGGACGATGTCAAAACATCGTTAAACTCACTACTCGTTCAAGCAGCCGCCAATAGCGTAATGGTTAGGAGCCTTGACTGCCGTACAAACGGTTGGGGTTCAATCCTGGCTTGAGGTAGTTGCCTGTCTAGCCGCACTGATGAGCTGTGAAACAGCGAAACAGTACTGTATGTGGATGACTATATATATATATATATATATATATATATATATATATATATATATATATATATATGTAAGGATTTGAATAAAATGTGCGGAAATTTCTCGAGAGCTCTTTAGGCTATCATTGCGTAAGGAGAAATCGATAGCATACAAAAACAATATTACTGGTGAAATTAAAGAGCACTATGGGTGAATTTGAATGTGCCAGAAATAAGAAAAAAAAAAACGATTAAAAGAAAGATTTAAGCTGAAATTGCATCTAAAAGCGATTAAAACTAAACCTTGGCACAGCGAGGGGAAAGGGGAAGGGGGGGTAAACGGGTCAAAGTTCTCCAAAGACAAATAACGTGGCATAAAGAAGGTTTTTGAACAGCAATAGGGACAGACTCCACAATCTATAAATGGTTTTTGGAGTCTGCTCTGTGTAGCACCTCGAACCACTCTATTTTATATTTTTCAGCACAGCATGGATTGTGGCAGAGTCCAAGGCTACGGAAGGAGAAAGACTACCAGATCCTACCCTCCCGTGTCTGATTTTAAATGGAACATGCTGGTTTATACGAGTTAGCAAATGCAAAGATTTTCGCCCAACATAACCAGCATCGCGCTGGCATTTAAATTGATAAACAATATTACTAATTTGAGTGTAAGACAAACTGTGTTTGCGAAAAGAAGGAAAAGCAAGTCTCGTAGTGTATACCAAACGCAAGGAAACAGAAAGAGAATTGTCCTTCTCACTTTCCATAGTGAACTTAAGAGCCCCATGCAAGAAATTCAACCATTTAAAAAGAAGATAACGCTTCACTTTGTGATGAAAACATAGCAAAAGTGTCGTCAACATATCTGAAATTACTGGCACATTCAAATTCCCCCATAGTGCTCTTTAATTTCGCCAGTAACATTGTTTTTGTATGCTATCGATTTCTCCTGATGAAATGATCGCTGAAAGAGCTCTCGAGAAATTTCCGTACATTTTATTCAAATCCTTATATAAATTTTGTACCTCCAAACATATATATGTATATGTGTGTGTGTGTCTTCAGATTTTACGATTTATAGTCAGTTTGAGAGTCAGTTTTCAACCGTATCTCCCATCTAATTCTCCTCATCTTCTCCGCTCTTCCTCTTCTTCATTCACATACTCATGCCCGTAAGAGATAAATGGTTTATTGACCTTAATTTTCTATTGGTTTGTCGACGATGTCAACTTTCAATCATGCTCTACTTCATTTTAATAATATTGAATAATAATCTTCGCATATTGATTTCAGTCGCTATTTTCTGTCGCGACCGTTCGTTTCCATGTCGCCATACATGATTGTTCGGAAGATGACCATATCTTCAAGCAAATTGGTACGATTTTCTCCTTCAGCAAAGAACTGCACTCGTCGAACCGTATTCATCCGAGCATAATAATTATTTGTTTTCATTTTTACTCATAGTCTTCTATGATGAGATCAATCTTCCCGGATACTTATATTCAATGACTCCCAGATCTCCGCCATCAATTAATACAGAATAGCAATTGATACAACTTCATATATAACTATAAACTCGCTGACCTTTTTAGAATGTTCTTATGAATGTGCCCGAAAAAAAATGAAATAATATATATGTACACACACACGAACACACACTCATACATATGTGTGTGAGTGTGTGTGTGTGCAATAGATTAATAAACTGCTGCCGAACGTACATTAACTCCTGAACTACTATTACGTACCGGAAGTGGAAAAATACAGCGTGGACTAAAACAAACGTATAAAACTCATTGTAATCGTACAAGCGTCAAAGAGATATATAAAGGCAAGTGTACTATACAATACCATAAAATATTGATAATGGGAAACCACTTTATACAGACGCATAGTATATGTTGGGGATAAGGAAAAATCGTGAATACCGGACTGTTGATAAGGGAGGCCTATGTTTAAGGCTGTTGAAGATTTTAAAAGATTGTTTTTTGTATGTTTTTTTCACGTTGTTGATATGCCAAGTTGGGACACTAGTAAGGAACGAACAATTATATCACTATATACCAGGTATTGGGCGAAACAATTGTACACAAGTGTTGCAAATAAAACCTTACATTTTGAAATGAACAAAATACTAATAGAGATTATTTATTTAAAATTGAAAACAATTTGAAATTGGCAGGCGTAAGTTGACTAGACGTGTTATTTGGACACATGCGCAAATTTACATTAATATCTTAAACAACGTTTTTTTTAAGTTTGAGTTCGCGTATGGATTTAGTCGGACGGTAACAAATAAGGTTAGAGAGCTACATGCTTTGGTTTCGATTCTAGATAATGGCACTAAAGTCATATATTTAAAACGCTTTTGAAATCGCTACTATATATTGACTACGATATAATAATCGATAGAGAATTGTCTCTAGAATAATAAATACAAAATCTGCATAAATTAAAATATCATAGTAAAGCGTATTTTACGACCGGGCAACGCTGGGGCAGTCTGCTAGTATATAATGGAATGATATTTACTAATTAATACAAAAATAAATTCAAGATCAGTGAAAACAATGTCAAAATATTTTATTTAACTTATTTAGAAGTGAGCGTCATCACTTATCAGTTTGTATAGCATATGGTTTGATTTAGTCATTGTATTGGTATGTTTACTTATTGCTATATTGTTTTTTTTATTTCTGTCTCTATTCTTTCATGAGGTTGCTTTCTTTCATGTTAATGCTTGTGGTATATTGCCTGATGACTAAATGAAGTGTTGTTTTGGATGACATAACTGAAGTGTGCCAATAGTTGGTTATGCGGACTTGCTTCTTTGATTAGTACTACGAGAAAGTACTGAGTTTAATAACACTTCTAGTTTTAAATCTCAGAATTAATTAAAAAGTCAACAACTAATGAACCCCTTTTTTATTTTACGTTATAACGTTAGATTCCCTACTTATGTTTCATGACCAAGAGATGGGTCTTCTCCCGTATTTTTTTTTTTTAATTTTTTGTATTTAAAGACTTGTGCAAGTTTAAAATCTGCAATATTCGGATTTACTTAGTATGCAAATTATCTCAACTGGTACATGACATATATTAGTGTTAAGATAGTACCGGTGTCAATGAGAATACGTAAAATTGGAATGTTTCTGCATTGCTTGTTACTACAAGCAATGCAGAAACATTCCAATTTTACGTATGGTGACATTTCTTGTAGATAACCTATAAATATATTTTGGAGGGAAGGCTTGCATTGTTTTCTTAATTTTAAATACACACATATTGTGTTTTTCACGTATAGATTACGAAAAGATTTTTTTACTCTATATAATTATTATTTCATATATGCACATAAAATGTTATCAAGAGATATACTGTTTAATGTATCGATTTTCAACATTAGCTTCAAAAGTGCTCAGTACGTGAGTAGAGCTAGTAGTAAGTTATGAAAATATATTTATGCCAATTAGGCTACATAGTGACTTACGAGTTTCATCTGTTATATAGCGGTGTGTCATAAAGGAGATTGTATCATAAAGGGAATAGTGTCAAGAAGGAGATTCGTGTACGTGATCGTCTAGTTTCTAATCTTATTGTTCATGTCCCGTGGGTGTGTGTTTGTGTACATGCATTTCTTAACATACCTTTTCATTCATGTGTCGTCGGTTGTTCCTCTGGTTTCATTGTCTCTTGGAGGGGAGCTGGCCTGTTAGATGAAGAATTCACTCCAAGATGATAATTAAGGTTTTATGTTTTTATTCACCTTCCAAAGGTCGACACAGAATGGAGGTGAACCTTGCTTGCTTGCTTGGTACACGTCAGCGTCCTCCCCAGCCCAGGGGGGGGACAGCTGAAAAGCCGGCTGTCTTCTTCAACACCCGAAACCAAACTTCCCAGGAAAGAATTAGCTAACCTCATCACATGACACCACGTCATCTGGTCAGCTGACCCTTCTTCTGCAAACGTGTCCACTGTTCACGTTATTCACCTCTCTCTCTCTTTCCCTCCCTCTCCCTCTCTCTTTCTCTATTCTCTAATAGAGACACAGAGAGAGAAAATAGAAAGAGTAAGAAAGCCAGAGAGAGGGGGGGGAGATGCTCTTTAACATTCCTCCACCCCTTTTTTATCAAAATGTATGGCAAGCCATAAATTTTTAATAATTAACTAACTAAAAAAAATAATTATGTCCGAAGTACATCTTTATTTTTTCACTTTCCGGACTCACCCCTTTTCCAAGAAAGATCAGGCACCAGTACTCTTCTACAACACTATCAACCCTTCTGCTGCTTCTCGAAAGTCCCTCCTCGACATTAACTTGCTTCCAAGTTAGACAAAGATACAGCTTTGCAGATATACATCTTGTCTAGGCGGTCGCATTGTTGGATATTTTCCACTGACTCTGCTCTTTATTTGGACCACTTGGCCAAACAAATGGAGACTCCATTTTCGATCACTTTTTCGAAATGGGGCCAGCACATCGCAATTACGACCAGAACGTCGGATGCTCCATGTTGGTGGTAGCTTTATCGCATGGGGACTCGAACCCCTGACCCTCAGATTAAAAGTCTGATGCTCTACCGACCCAACCATCCCACTCGCGTTCTCGACTTTCAGCATAGGCGTAAGTCCCAGTTTTTTTTCCTTTACTGTAATGCCCTGACGTCTTTCTCTGAGTGGTCCTATTACTGGAGCTTTGTTCTATTCTATCTACTACTTCGGGACTTCACAAAGCTCTTGTTGACCAACTCCCTTGGTTGGTCTAAGTCAAGATACGCCTTCACACTGATTCACTCGGACCCTGTTTGAGCTCCTGGAACCCGACAAGATACGGAATCATCACTCCCTAACTAATGCGCCAAAGCTTACTTGCGCATCGATTTCTACTTAAGTAGCTTTCCTTTTGTGATTTTTCCGCATTCCCAGCAAGTCCCAAGATTCCAACCCAGATATCCCTCACACATTCCTCTAAAAAAATAAAAAAAATAATAAGGCTCTATCTTGTCCCTTACGTAATCTGCATCTTTCCCTTTCTTCTATTTCCCCGTGATTAGGCTTGATACCGACTGTCCAGTCGCTCCGTACCCTGAGGAATTATCGCGACCTCGCACGTCAGACTTTTGTTGGACAAGACTTATTGCCGTTGCTTGGGCCTACGTGGCATCTTCCAACTCACTGGAACCACTAGTATTGTTTTAACAGGGTTCTCATTACTCTAAAATAGTATTTCCCCTGCCAAATTTTCTAATTTGTGACAATACCGTGGCTTATAAAAAAAAAATAAAACAACAGAAAAAACTGCTTTCTACAGCCTAATCGCCTTGTAATTCTCATGAAAAAATTGCAACTACGCGCTAAACGTCCCTAAAATATAACTAAACCAACCAAATCTATTCCAAAATAATTTAATTTAATAATACCAATTAAATTCACCCAGCATGGTTTTTTTTTTAAATTTTGGTACCTTTAATTCACAATAGGGTAACATTTTACTTCTAAAATTCTTACTTATAAGCGGCATATATTCTATCTTTTTTTTTCTTTTTCTCCTTCCTCAGATTCACTACATAGTGGCCACGTCACCACTACACGTCCGCTATTGTGTTGGAAGTTCTGTTACTCCCAAGAATTGGGCATTTTCAATCAGCCGAAGCTCACAAGCGGCCCTATCTGCAAGCTTACTCTATGTGGGTGCATTCTATCGCGCACCCTCGTTGCAGCTACAACAAGCCTTTTAAGCCCATAGGCATGCAGCCTCCCGTCTTTATTGTATGCGAAGAATATGATCTTTCAACCGGTAACACCGGCCAGCTTAATCAAGCTACATACAGGCGCCGAAAATGGCATTTTTCATAATCGAAAAACCTATTAAAAAATCCCCCTTGCAGGGTCCTGTGAATCTCTTCAAAAAAAAAAAAATAGTTAACCGCCTACATAAATTTAATCCTGTCCCCTCTTTAAAATTCTACTTGGATTAGACCGACCATTTAATCTTAACCAACCTTCTATTTTTTTTTTTTTACACTGTTTAAATCTTATTTCTTTCTCTTTACTATTATGATTATTATTTAATTAATTAACAACACATTTTTTCTTCTATTAATCCTTCTTTCCATAGACCCCACAAGCAAGATTCCACCTCCCCATTCTGCGAAAAAAAAAACATGTCACAGAGTAAGAAAATCCTGCACAATACCATTTTAGAACACATCAATTACATAAAAAAATAAATTAAAAATATACAAAAATATCCTATAAGCATTCACAAAGTCCCATCTTAGCAATAACAAAAATCCAAACAACAAAATTTTTCCCACGTCAGCAAAAAAAAAAAAAAAAAAATTCCTACGAAAAAAAATCGCACAATCAGCGAAAAAGAAAAAAAATCATTTTACAGGACATGACCATTGTCTTTTCATCAACAGTTCATATTGTTTTTTCACTAAAAGCACATGAACTTTCGCAGTTCAAAATTGCAACAAAAATTATTATTCACAACAAACCTTTTGTGATTGACGTGTTTTTTTTAGTAAGGTGACAGGCTCATTTCTGACACACACGCTGTAGCTAACAAGTCATATGTTCTATTTTCTTTTTCTTTTTCTTTCTTTCTGTCCTTCTGTTTTACACTTGCTGTTTAATTCAAAATTAACAATATTTTATCAGTCTGTCTTTCGTTTTTTTTCCAAGTTATTCTATTGTTTTTCTCACAGAAATTTTTTTTCTTTTCTTTTCTTTTTTTCTCTTTACTATTATTTTTCCTTATTACTCAGCACATAAATCTACCAATATATATAATTTTGATGTGTCTGTTTTTTTCTTGAGAACCATTTCTTTCTTTCTTTTTTTTAAATTATTTTTCTAATTACCTACTGTTTTAACGGACAATCGTTGTGTGTGTGTTGATTTGTATTTCTTTTTTTTTCTACTAATGTTCTTTCTCTTTTTTTCTTCCAGACATTTTATTGTGTTGTATAGTCTTTTTTTCTTTTTTTTTCTTGTCTTTAAATCTCCTTTCCCTTTTAAGGACCTGTTTCCACGTCGTATTTCTTAAACACAGGTTCGACTTCACATCGATGATGTGAACTTAGTCACGAGCACCAAAACGAATACTGTTATATAGCGGTGTGTCATAAAGGAGATTGTATCATAAAGGGAATAGTGTCAAGAAGGAGATTCGTGTACGTGATCGTCTAGTTTCTAATCTTATTGTTCATGTCCCGTGGGTGTGTGTTTGTGTACACGCATTTCTTAACATACCTTTTCATTCATGTGTCGTCGGTTGTTCCTCTGGTTTCATTGTCTCTTGGAGGGGAGCTGGCCTGTTAAATGAAGAATTCACTCCAAGATGATAATTAAGGTTTTATGTTTTTATTCACCTTCCAAAGGTCGACACAGAATGGAGGTGAACCTTGCTTGCTCGCTTGGTACACGTCAGCGTCCTCCCCAGCCCAGGGGGGCAGCTGAAAAGCCGGCTGTCTTTTTCAACACCCGAAACCAAACTTCCCAAGAAAGAATTAGCTAACCTCATCACATGACACCACGTCATCTGTTCAGCTGACCCTTCTTCTGCAAACGTGTCCACTGTTCACGTTATTCACCTCTCTCTCTCTTTCCCTCCCTCTCTCTCTCTCTTTCTCTATTCTCTAATAGAGACACAGAGAGAGAAAATAGAAAGAGTAAGAAAGCCAGAGAGGGGGGGGGAGATGCTCTTTAACACATCTCCGTAAGTACTATGGATTTTTAGCCCGACGAGTTTCTACGGGAATATAACGTGAAAATATTATGTGTAGGTTGTCTTGCAGATTTCGTATATATTTTTATATTGGACTCAATATATAATAATGATTTAAAAAAGAAAAAAATAGGATTCGTGCGTCACCACGGAGAAACGAAACCAAAACGTTTAGATTGCGATTTACTTTGACTCTAATGTCTGAGCTATGACGACATGTTTGCTGCAAGGCTTAAAATTAAAACATGAACCAATTGCTATTACGCTACGCATGCATATTCGTAATGCCGTCATTCAACCTTCACCTGGAAAATTCCAGTTTTTCATTTTCACACTTTTGCACCAGTTCTTTCTGACTAAAACCCAATTATAAAGTTTTGCATGGGTTCTAATATCAAATATATTAAGTTTCATGTATGTAGACTAAAAAAATGACAGAGGAGTTTAGTAGGAAGAATTTTTTAAACAAATATATATACGCTTACATAAATATATAAATAAAGACGTTTGTGTTTATTATAAGCTTTTTATGCAAATATTACGCAAGTATAAATAATGTAGAATATCTGTATAAATATAATTACACGTAATAGTTAACTAAAGACGAACACCCCATAAGAAAACCGAAAAAACTAATAGGTAAATAATTAAAATGAATGTTAAAAGAATATGCAAATTAGCTAGATCTTTTGCAGATGAATGCAGGTGTACGCCTCATATATAACTAAGTTGTATTTTCAGTTTAAATAAATCGAAAAAAGGGGTTTTTATATGAATATCAATACAATATATATATATATATCACTCTCTACATACATCACAACATCATATATATAAAAGCAAAGAGCAGGGAGGAAGGTAGAGATAGATAGGTTGATATATCAACATCTGTTAAAACAAATAAACATCAGACGGAAAGTGTAGGTAGAGTCGCAAAAAACACAGCAGGAAAAATGAACACAGAATCATGCTTCTTTCGCTTCAAGATTTCGTTTCAGCGACGAAACTTTGCATTAGATTAATTATTTATTGAATTGAAGTCATATGAAATATACAAAACTTTAAGCAAACCTTGAAGTCAAGAATGTTAACGGGAAAGAATGCGCGAGTGTGGAAGGGAAGGGAGGGTAAGGTTGGTAGTAAGTTGGATGTGTGAAAGATGGTGGAGATCACGTAATTAGTGTGTATAAAAATGATATGTTTTATATAGGTAAACATCAAATCACGTGATTGACTACTCTGATTTTTCTCTTTCATGTGTCTCTAATATGAGTACGTCATTTCTAAGTTGTTTTGTAGAATGGCTTTACATTATTCGCACAAAAACACACACTGACACACGATGTCATTATTAATGCCACGTTATTCAACAAAATACAATACTCTTAATTAAAATGGATATGTTTCATGTGTTAAGCCTCTAGTACAATATTTGAGACGGGCTTTTAAAGCACATTAGTCACACAGTTTAAAAACTTAATTAACTTTTATAATTTTTGTTCTCAAATAACCCATGACTTTGGCATATTGGTTTGCTAATAAACCTGAACACTATGTTCAATCCGCCGTTGAGTTATACAAAAGATACAAGAATTGTACTTGATGATTACTTTTAAACACTCAGTATTATAAAACGAGCATCAAGTGAAAACGTATCATGTTTTTATTAATCAAATGTTTGTATAGGTAGGTAGAAGAAAATACTAATGACGGCTGAGGTTTTTTTTATCTTAAATTTTAGAGATAAAACAAGAAAGAGAGAGAGAGAGAGAGAGAGAGAGAGAAAGAGAGGGAATAAAAAGAGAGAGAACGGGAGAGAAAAGGAGAAAGACTAAAGAGAGAGAGAGAGAGAGAGAGAGAGAGAGAGAGAGAGAGAGAGAGAGAGAGAGAGAGAGAGAGAGAGAGAGATAAACAGAGAAAGACAGAGAGAGAAAGACAGAAAAAGACAGAGACAGAAAGAGAGGGAAAAGAGAGAAAAAGATGGAGAGAAAGAGAGAAAAATAGAAAGAGCAAGAGAGAGAGAGAAAGAGAGAGAGAAAAATAGAAAGAGCAAGAGAGAGAGAAAGAGTGAGAGAGAACGTGAGAAAGAAAGAGAAAGGAAAGTAGAAAGTATCTTTTAACTAATTAGTTAATTGGTGGACACAGCGAACAGAGATCTAAGGGGAAACATTTCGCACTTATCGATTATCAAAATTTTCCGCTAGTTGGTACAGCGTTATTGATGACCTGCCTCACGCATATTCCATAAACAAACTGAAACCGTTGTTTCCCCGCCAAACTCGGCATCCGTGACGCCATGCGCCATTTCACGCCTCTTTAACCGGTCCATTTGGCATGAGGATAAGA
>NC_136489.1:56129874-56154874 GCF_053919585.1 Euprymna scolopes | reverse complement strand
TTAATTTTGAGATTTTCTATCAACGATTTACATAAATTCATTGCAAGATTTTCATCTATAATTTTAACTAGAGTCAACGCGATTATCAGACAACGGAAAGGTTTAAGCGGCGCCCGAAAAATAAAATAAAATAAAACTGGTCCAGCGAAGAAGATGGTTTAATATTAAACTGTGTACTCGTTGAGAAGCGTCCTATAGAGATTAATCAAGTAAGTGTGAAAATAAATATGGTTAAAGAATAGACAAATATTTACTTACTATAGTCCAGCAATAAAAACTAAATAAATAGACTAATTTTTTTCCAATTTCGATATCGATTCCTATGCACAAACAAGTTTCAATTTTTCTGATTCCGAATCTATCTATCTATCTATCTATCTATCTATCTATCTATCTATCTATCTATCACCCCCCCCTCTCTCTCTCTCTCTCTATATATATATATATATATATATATATATATATAGTAATTAAATGATAATTAGTAAAAACCTTAAAAAGTGCTCAATATTATTGTAGAGCAAATTAATTATTAATAATTATCATTTATTAAATTTTTAATTTAATTTAATTAAATATTCCTTATACTCATATTTTTATACACTTATAATAATACATATTCTTGATGCCCATCACCCATCTTAGTTAATCGCTTACTTATCTCCCTCGTTATTTCCCTCCCCATTATAAATTTCCCTCCTCTCGCTTCCTTTTACCTTCCCTCTCTCTCTCCCACTTTTCTCTCTTCTTCTCTCCCTCCGGTTTAGTAATCAGACGCCCGTCCCCTCCACTTCTGTCATCTATAACTTTTTTTCTTTTCTCTACTACATTTCTTCCTTTTCTTTTTCTTTTTCATTACACAATTACATTATTTTATTACAGTTAGAGTTAATGTTTTTTGAATTTGTACTTTTTGCTCTTTAACTTCTTCTTCCCCATAATAAAATTTTTAAATCTGTATGGTCTAAAGAAATTATCGGATCGTTTAATTGATTTCGGAAGTGAAATCATGTGTAACTAAGCAAATAAAACTGTAATAATAATAATAATAATAATAATAATAATAATAATAATAATAATAATAATAATGATAATAATAATAATAATAACACACACACACGCGCACGCACACACACACACACACACACACACACACACACACACACACACACATATATATATATATATATATATATATATATATATATATATATATATAAGGAGAGATTATTCCAAGGGTTTAATATATTTAAAATCAATTAACCAATGGTAATGTACATATATCAATAAGAATTTGAACCATGTGAATTGACTCAAATATTAAGCAACATGATTAACATTTCTGTAATCACACACACACTCACACACACACATACACACGCACATATATATATAACTACTTAATTTACTCACATAAAATTAATATACGAAAGTATAGATTTATGCGTGAACTTTAAGTATTTACTTCAAAAATGCTCAATACGTAGGTAGAGCTAGTTAGTAAAATAAATTATTATATATATATATATATATATATATATATATATATATATATATATATATATATATATATATATATATATATACTGGCAAAAACCAAAAACAGCAAGAAGGTTTTTCATATTTTTAGTTTTTCGGATATTACAAATGTTTCGGCATAAAGCAGACAATTCAAAATTTTGTATTATTAAAACAAATTTGGTAGTTACATCTCATCAGATATGTTTCAAAAAGTAATACAAAGTTTGTACGTATCTTGATACATTTTCATTCCGTTAAAACTACGTCGAGCAGTGATAACCCCTACATGTTTTTAACATGTCCACCATCATCAGATGCATGGTTTTTGCCATATATATACATAATTTCCACAGTCAAGCAACGTCGCAGCTCACGCGAACAATGAAAGCAAACAAAACAGAACACCAACAATTACTACCGGTTTGTTGGCTTTTATGATCAATGTGAGCTACAAAGTTGTTTGAAATGTAAAAATAATTATATCATCTCGTATTTTGAATATTACTATACATATTCTGAGCAATTAGTGTGAAAGTCATATACTTCACTTTTCTTTATAAGTGGTAACTATATATCTGTTGTTCTCTCGCTCTAAATTCAAAGCATCATTTCTTTATAGATGTTGAGTAATTTTTTAATTACAAGTTACCGTTTTCATTACAAGTGTGATGCAACATACGTTTAAATGAAATGTCTTATTTGCTGTGGATATGACCTTAAACTATATCCGATGGTGAGACCCCAGCTTGCGGGTTTTGGGGAGTGTGGAGCCACCCTTTAATTTCCATTGCTCCCAGATCCACTCTGACCCAGAGTGGTAGTACCTGTTAGAGTCCCAACTATGGGTTAAATAGAAACTTACTTGAAAAGAACAAAAAAACAAAACAAAAAAAAACAAAAAAAAAACAAAACA
This sequence comes from Euprymna scolopes, assembly GCF_053919585.1. Classification (NCBI taxonomy): domain Eukaryota; kingdom Metazoa; phylum Mollusca; class Cephalopoda; order Sepiida; family Sepiolidae; genus Euprymna; species Euprymna scolopes. Next base: position 56,152,440 of record NC_136489.1, on the reverse strand, counting down.
AAACAAAACAAAAAGGCAAATATATTCTATTAAAATTTTTTTCTTCAAAATCACTGGATTAGGCATTAAATAACCTGAAAAGGGTTGATATGCTATAAAACAAAAACAACCAACAACTTATTTGCTGATTATTTCCAAATGTTGATTTTTATTATCATTTTAAACTGAGAACTTCGAAGATTTCGTTCAAATGTTATGATTTTGCTGATTGTCACGTGTTGGTTTCTACTGTCAAAACGTGACGCCATATCTTCACTCAAACGCTGGCTTATGTTTTATGATTGATGGCTTAATCCGCGCGAGGAGATAACATTTGGTGGATGCGCTTAATTGATAAGAGAAATATCTGCAATAAAAGAAATGTTGAATAACAAAACAGCAGAAGTGATAATTCTATTCTGGCGGTCCGGAAAAGAGTTTTCAGTTTTTTTTTGTTGACGCCATTTAATATTAGTTTTTTAAACTTTACTTAAAACTTAAAAATTAATTTGTATAAGGTTACTTTTATGAGTATCCGTATTTTCGATTTTAAAGGCACTCGCCATGCGCGTTATTTATACCTAAACATATATTCTATCAACTTACGCCTCTCTGAAAATCAATATTTGAACTACTATAAAAATTATTTTCAAAAGCGTAAGCGATATGTTTGTTTACAGTACATTTAAACGTCTGCATGTTAGTATAATCAGGAAAGCAGGATGCAGGGAGGAAATTCAACAAAATCTAGCGGTTCGATGCAAGAAGCTGTTAGAGTGGAAGACTTTCGAGCATTTAGTGACCTCTACGTTGAGGAATTAGGATTTTGCTGCTAAACGGGTTTGTCGGGGTTATGTACTGAAGATGGTCCAAGAGTTTATCAGAGCACATTCCATTAAATACTTATAAAACAGGCACAGTGTTACAACAGTGAGGCGATTGGACAGTAGTTACGGCTTGCTTGATAATGTGAGATCTATTAGGTTGGAAACATTTTTGCCCCTAAGAGCGAGAGAATAGTGGTAGATGCACAAGCCTAGGCGTGACAATAATACTCTATGCATGCGCCATTGATGCCTTTGTAGAGATACAGGATTCTGACAGATGTGAGCATTTTCTAGCACGGTAGAGGGAACCCACCTTCTTTACAGCAGCTTTTGCAATGTCGTTAATGTATTTATTCTAGTTGGTGTTTTCAGCCGAAGAGTTTGAAAAATGAGCTTACAAGTACGCTGTTCTTAAGTCATGGCTATCGATGGTTGGGAAGGCTTCTAGTAATTGTTAAAAGAAAGAAGCTTAGGCTTAGTAGCATTAAATGGTAACATCTATTTACGGCATCATTCCACTATGGACTGAAAGTCGTTTTCTAAGGATTCTGCCATTTCCTTAGATATGTGTACATTCGTTTTACCCCCCCCATTATTATAGAGCGTCGTATTATCAGTAAATATAACTATCTCAGACACAATGTTATCAGGAAGTCGTTTATGAATATCAGAAAAATAGCTTCATCATTAAACGTGCAGATTGAATGGACGCATCTTAAGAATATCGGTTCTCGTTTTTTTTTCCATTTCACATCCCACTTATCTGTCACATTGTATATTTGTTTTATCTCTGGCCGCCATTTTTGTCCATTGAAAATGGTAATTTTTAAAATCTTGCCTTCTTTGTGATAAAATTGTCTCGATTCGTATTATTTAATTGTTGTTTTTTAGTTGCGCACATGTGCGAGGCGCCCTAGGCCAATCGATATCGAATAACATGCCCGCCAAGTCTATTAGATATGAGACCTAATGGACGCGGAAGCAGAATATGGTATCAACTATTTCAAGTTCAAATCCTTACGAATAATTGCTTCGCTTTAATATGCATTTTGCTTGATTATCAAATAACTGATAAAGGGTTGATATGCCGTTAAACGGAAAGATCGACGAATAGTACATCATTTAAATGGAATTAATTTTGATGGTAGCGAATGTCGAAATGAAGTACTAGGTTTATGAAAATAGTTGTTAATAAGTGTTGAATACCTGGATGTATAATTTGTGTATGTGGGTTTATGTAATTATGACATGGCCACTGATCGACTGTCTTTATGTTGCACATGTGTGTTCATGGGTATGTGTGTCACATACAGTCTATAAAGAGATCTTAAGACATGTACCTTTTCTTCAGTTGGTGCCTCTCACAACCGTTGCCTTCAATCTGACAATCAAATCATGCATGCTACTAAAACACGTATATTATTATTTATAAACAGCCTTTATCCAGGATCTTCTTCATTTCTGGGAGGGTCTCTACATCGCTAGGTCGATTCAGGTCTCTTTTTTTTCCGTTTCCTCATCTTGACTGCCACCTCTTTCGTTCTAACTGACTAGTGTGCCCCTTTCTTATATATTGAGGTGTGGTGTGGTGTGGCAAATCTCATCAACACAACTTGCACAACATGCATTGACTTACCTCGTGACCCTTGCTAGCACGCAGGTGCAACGAGTCCGTCAACCGAAGTCAACGAGTTTGAACCCTGTCAGTCTTTAACTTTCGCTCTCTCCGCACTTAACTTGAACACAAGCAAGTTGGTCCAAGCCAGTACCGCGTTAACCGCTTTATTGACACACAATATAAATAGAAGCACATAGTATCAATGAAGAATACGCTTCTCTTTCTGATCTTTATTAATGATATTTCAAATGATATTCTTTTATCATCTCTAGATATCTTCGCAAACAGCACAGTCATCTCTGGCTACACCCTGAAGTGCATTAATAATCACTATATTTCTGATTCTCTGTTCTAACGTGAGCAACGTGGTGCAATTGGGCAAACACGGCTTTTTACTTCTAATACCTCGAAAGCTAAGTTTCGCTCCTTTGTCCACCAGAACACTCCCTGTTTTTGATAGACTCTTAGAACTGAACTTGAAGTGGAAAACGTACATCAGATATGGTTACTGGAAAAATGGTTGGATCATTCTACTGCTCTAGAATGTATCTCACTCCTTTATTTGTATAAGAGTCAAATAGTCCTAGGATGGCGTGTTCTTGCCACATCTAGAGATGTGCTGTGCAGAGCATCCTTTCCTGAATTGATAGAGCACAAAACTGAAATCGAAATCTAGTGAAAAATAATTTATTCTTTTCCTTACTGTCATTTTATGAGAGAAGTTACTAGCCTTTTTCTAATCTCGCCATTTTCATGGTGGTAATCGACTGAGCTCCAATCTGTAATTTTCATGTAAAACATACACAACAAAAACTCGTTTAGCTACAACCACTGTAAAGACTTTTCCTTTCTTTCTCTGTCTATCTACAACTAAAAGGAACTTTTGTTTTTTCACTTGCGGAATACAATACCAGGGAGCTGCTTCCAAACTTACTACAGCATGTTCGTTTTTAAGATAAATGTTAACAAATACTTGTCGACTCGAGCGGCTAAATAACCAAACTCCGACTACTTCATCCATCGTTTTTCAATCGTTTTATTGTATTGTTCATCACTAACAACGTTCTTCTTCAATGAAGGTTACAAAGACAAATGTTTCTCTTATAAAATCACAATAAATTTTTCATAATTTTTAATATGTACTAATTTATTGTAAACTAGCAAGGAGTCCCGACATTGCCCGAGATTGAATGATGATCAACGAATGTTTCACACTCTTATATTTTTGTTGTCATCGAAATTGGTGATTGCCTGTTCTAGTTGGGGACCCATCGTCATACACCAGGAGAAATATGCCTTCCCTGCAGTGACTTAGTCGACAATACATTATAGTTTACATTGAACTGTAGAGAACATACTGCTGATTTTATAAAATTATTTATTATTTATTTAAAAAATAATTGTATAAAATGACTTGAATTAAATTTTAAAATGCAAAAGTCAAATACTTCAATCATGCTTAAACAGAAACATTCATTTCGAATGCGCCCATGTCATATAAAAAACTTGGTGTTGATTTTATATTCCGGGACTTTCTGCTTGTGCGGTAATAAAACTTCTCAAATGCACATTGTGATGTCAAGCTGTGTAAGGTATTAACTTTGGTCAAAATCGTCTTTTCCCACTTTCATCGGATTATTTTGATTATTGATTATCGAAACTTATCGAAGACATTCCGATACAAAACCTATCTTGGAACACTGCCAGTACCTTCGTGTGAAATTTCACAAAATAGGTAACTAACAAGATCCTGTGGAAATTCCATAATGCTTACTACTTGATTCTGTCAAATTTAATGAAAATAATAATCATATTCCTTTTGAAATGTTATCTATTTACCAAGTAAGCACTCTTAAGAAGAAAATAATCTACCGTAAAATAATTGCAACTGTTCGATTAATATTATCATTTTTATGGAAATCTCCTCAAACAAATCTCCCGAAGCTATTTGCTGTAAGGAGCTAGTAGATTGACGAGAAAGTTTTTGCGGAATTTTTAATTTTGATTTCAAATAATTTATTTTCAAATAAGTTTTTTTTTATAATATCTTTGCTTTATATATCATTGTTAAGAGCGCTTTTCGCTCTATCTAATCGTTTAAATTACAATCGTTTTAAAAAAAATGTCTTTTTTTTCAGAATGATGATTAAAAGATGGAAAAAAAAAATTTGTCCAATTTTCTTATTTCAATTCAAGCTTGTCCGAAAACCTGCCGAAACAGCTTGCAATATCAACAGAGCGTCTGGCCCAGGAACCACTAATGAACGCACAGCACAGTGGTGGTTTAAGAAATTTCGTGGCAGCGACGAGAGTTATGAAGATGATGAGCGTAGTGGTCGGCTATCAGATCTTGACAACGATCAATTAAAAGCCTTAGTCGAAGCCAATCCACGCACAAATGTTCGATAACTTGCTTCTGAATAAGTCGTAACGTATGCGACGATTTTTAACCACTTGGTAGAGATTGGAAAGACAAAAAAACTTGATAAATTGAATTGAACGACAACCAAAAGAAACGCCATCACGAGATGTCATCTTTCTTTATTTTACGCAACAAGAACGACTTTTTTCTCGACCGTGTTGTGACTTGTGATGAAAAGTGGGTTCTTTACGATGACTGGCGATGCTCAGCTCAGTAGTTAGATGCCAACGAAGCTCCACAATACTTCCCGTGGCCAGAGTTGCACCAAAAAAGGTTATGCTAACTGTTTAGTGGTTTGCGATTTGTCTCATCAATTCAGTTTTTTGAATGCAGGCGAAACCATTACGGTGGGTACTTACTATCAACAAATGGATGAAATGCATCAGAAACTTCGCCAACAATACCCATTATTAGTCAACAGAAAAGGACCAATTCTCATCCGCATAATTCCCGACCGCTCGTTGCTAAACCGACCCTGCATAAATTGAACGAATTGGGCTACGAAACTCTGCATAATCCACCATGCACTCTAGATCTCTCACCTACTAACTACCACTTTTTCAAGTATCTCGGAAACTTTCTTCGTAAGAAATGCTTCAAAAACCCAAACGATATCAAGAACTCCTTTAGCTATCAGAACGCAAAATTTTTACGCTACCAGAACGCAGGATTTTTACGTTACTGGCATAAATACACTTGTTCTATGTTGGCAAAAGTGTGTTGGTTCTGATGGTACTTATTTAGATCAATAAATTTTTGTTTGAGTCGAGATATGTTCATCTGAATTCAAAACGTAAGACTATCTTGTCAACCTGATATAAAGGCTTAAATAATAAAATCATAACAATAATATAATAAAAATGATAAAGATAAACCAATAAGGGTAGGTATTATCACTAACAGAGAGGGTGTATGCTGTGTTCAACATCTTTACAAGTGTTTCACCGAAATGTTTAACTATCTTAAACTCCACATGTCATCTTTTTTCTTTCACAGTATATGCTTTCACTACTTCCATCTAAATCTATACGGCACTGAAATCCTTAATTACTCGTGAAACATTTAAACTCAGAAGCGATATTGCAATTCTACACGTGATGATACTGACGACAAGAATATCAGAACTTCAACTCTCTCAGTGTTTTATGCCAGCATTTTTTTATGAATGTTATGTTAGATAACTAGGAAATTGCTCCAAACAACGTATGAAACCATTTGATGTAAGGATCTAAAAATACTATTTCAATGTTGAAAAAAAAAAAAACTTAGCACGCGATAAGTGTTATATGGGCAGATATCAACCCCCAAAACAGCAATTCTTTCAAAAACATTGCTCATAGCATGTGAGAACTAAAGGACAGAATACTACAAACACAAATTACAAAAATAAACATCAAGTCCAATTTCTGCTTTTCAAACAAATATAACAAAAATACTTATTTATTTGTTATTTTTTTTTAAGTATAGCATAGCTAACTTCTAGCCAAGATCAAGATGGTGGCCCAGTTCAGTATAAGAAGTTTAGATACCAAATAAAACAATAAGATTACTCAAAACATAAAAATACTAGAAAAATGAGATCTGCTGATGTTACCGCAATAGACAGACAAAACGATTTTAAACCTTAAACAAGACAGATTAAAATTATTCTATTTAAATCATAAACATAATTTACCGACTGACGGACATCTCTTCTCATAGAGATGCAAGGTCGCAAATAAGGATGTAACACAAAAAAAAAAGGAAATAGAATGTACTTTGTGAAAATGTTTATTTCAATTACTGGAGCATTTTTTTTTTGTCAGTTACAGTCGGCTGATCGTGTCTTGGTGCATACGAAAAAGGAAAGAGCCAAAGTGAAAGAACATTGAGTCAAAACATGTTTGTTTAGTGAGAATTTCTCAGAAATGCTTTTCATAAAAAATGTACTTAGAACAACAAGTTTTGGTAACGTTTATAAAAAATGGACGCCATATTTTTGTCTTGCATCATCAGATGCTTCTATTTTTTGTTCCCAAAATTGCATGTTTTTTCATAATAAACTGATATATATATATATATATATATATATATATATATATATATATATATATATATATATATATATACATAGTAACTTATAAAAATATATATGGCAACTAAGCTACACAGAATATTTCGCGCTTCATTCTCGTGAGAATTATGCCTAACGAATTCTCACGAAAATGAAACGCGGAATATTCCGTGTAGCTTAATAGCCATATATATTTTTGTAACTTACTACCTAGCTCTACCTATTTATTAAGCACTGTGGAAGTAAATACTGAAAATGTACGCATAAAATTAATTTATGTGATTAAATGAAATAGTCATATATTATAACACACACACACACACACACACACACACACACACACACACACACACACACACACACGGAGGAATCAAAGAAGTATATAAAGATTCTTTAAAGGGAAACTTTTCGATATAATAAAAAGCTCGACATGCAGATGAGACTTAGATACAAGAGGAAAATATATGGATAATAGAAAAATATATAATGTTGTATATAGATTTATTAATCAATTTGAAACAAGGGAATACAATATAGTTTGTAGGGGGGTTGTACGCTCTTTATGTAAAGCATTTCGAAGCCTAATTCTTCTCATCAGGAGAGGAAGGGAGGTGCTAGATAACAAGATAAGGAGGCGACGTGTAGTAATAGGTAATTGGCATATTATCTTGTGTAGGATATATACACTGGATGGGGGAGAAAGAATCGTCTAGGAGATTATTAAGACAATTGTTGTACTTAAACTATTTTAGAGAGTACTATTGGACAAAACAAAATGGATTACGCTCTAGGGATGAGTTACTATATGTTATGGAACTTAATTAATTAATTAATTAGAATCTAATGAGAGTGACTTGTGCCGATCTATACAAGTAACATAATGAATAAAGGGTAAAATAATCCTGAGTGTATCCTGGACTAGCTAAGGCTGCTTTGCACTTTAAATATGTTTTAATTGGCAGATAGATTAGATATTCTGTTTGAAACCGATGGAGATATTGCCTTAATTAAAAATCTTGGGTGATTGGAAAATTTATGTATATAAAAGGTAAGGTTCGGTTTATGGTAGGGATTACAGGTTTCTTCATTTAAGTTTAGAGATACATCTAAGAAGTTAGAGTTTTTTCTCATTTTCTATTATTAGATTGAGTCCATAGTTTATAAAGGATTCCTTCAGGTCGATGATAGTATATTATACCGCCAAGGTCTAGCTGTAGGAACTAAAAAGCGTCGTCTCTATATAAGCTGCCCTGTCTGTTCATATCAGTAAACATGTGTCTTAATCCATTTAGGAGAAATAGTTCAAGTAAATTTTCGAAATGCTTGGTAAAAAGAGCATACATAACCCCTACACACTATATTGCATTCCATTCTTTAAGCATCTCTCTCTCTCTCTCTCTCTCTCTCTCTCTCTCTCTCTATATATATATATATATATATATATATATATATATATATATATATATATATATATATATAATGTGTGTCTGCACATATACATAATACATACATACATACATGCATGCATATATATATATATATATATATATATATATATATATATATATATATATATATATATATATGTGTGTGTGTGTGTGTGTGTGTGTGTGTGTTCACTATGAAAAAAAAGAAGACTGTAATTTTTTTCCGGACAAAAAATAGAAATGTTTACGATTTTTTTGGTTGTTATCAGAATACGTTATATTGCATAACAAATATACAAAAAATGGGGGAAAGATAAAGCAAAATCTCGTGAATAGAAGCAAACCTGCTAGATAAGAGAAAATAAATCTCCAGTAAATCTCCAGATTTTTAACTTTTTGCCGGCTGTAAATGTAAAAATTCGAAAAAAAAAAACCAACTCTAAAACAGGAAAAAAAAAACACATTTTCACTTCCTACCCTACATAAAATATTATAAATATACAAAATATTCCGTGTTTTCTCAATACATATTTTATCAACCAGTTTTATATGTTTTTCGGACTGGGTATATTTCGTTTTTCTAAGAAATGAGTCATAAAATCGAACAGTGTTTATAATTAAAGTTAAATTAAAATATATTACAAATTAAACATCACAATAATGAATACTGCCGAATAAATTCTCCGCAAATAAGAAAATTTAAATAAAAATTAAAAACGTAATCCGCAAAACGCAGGCATCACACTCATACGTGAATTAATTGATAAATTTTAGAACCAGTCTGGGGAGATTGGGAGGTGTAGGTAAAAATGGCACAAGTGTATAAATTAAAACTAGCACAAGTTGAAAATCTTTGAGAATATATATGAATATATATAAGGAGAAAACATTAAGTAGTTTCTCAATTTTAAAAAAATAATTATATCTATATTTAAAGCAAATAGGTACCCTTAGCTATTCCCTTTCAAAAATGAGATTCGGCCTTTTTAAGCTATTACGTGTGACTATTCCGAAAATATTTTAGAACTTAAAATGGGGGATCATTTTTTCATAGAAATTCTTATTAAAATGATCTTCATTTTTATGACATTTTTGGAACAGGTAACTAATCTTTAATATCTGTATAACTCTACGTTTGGCTCGCAATGTCATTAAACTACACGAAATCACATTAAAAAGTAAAATATGCAGAATTAATCTTCCATAGAAAATAATGCTAAACAGTTAAAAAGCCTTGGAAATAAGGATGTTACTTTACATTAAATTGAACAGCACATTTCCTGCCCACCACCATTTACAGACGAACATATTTTTATCTGCTCTGAAAATTTTAAAAATGGAAAAAAAACCTATAATTTAAATATTTGCAAATTTTACAATATCTTATAATTTTCTGTTTATTTGTATTATTTTTTTACTTTTCTAAATAAAATTAACGTTAAAGTATAGCATCTCTTCTGAGACTATACTTTATCTTTTCTGTCCTTGGCTAATGAGGAAGAAATTCTTTAAGATTGAGGATTAAAAACTGTGGCCCCAATCCCGAGCGCCTCTTTTAAGAAATAGCGGAGTTTTTACTCCATTAAAAACCGATATCGTGTCTAACTTTGTCCTCGTAGGAAGGCAAGTAAATGTTTTTCTTGCACATGTGGAAAACATTTTTTTTCTGTATCAATGTTTGCTAAAAAATAAACAATAAAATGCGCTGAGGTGTCAGCATATGCTGCGTCTTAGAAAATGTTGTTCATGCTGACAAAAAGGTTGAAAAAATTAGTAAAAGAAAGTAAAATTATTAATGTTGTGTCTTCGGAGAGGCAATTAAATAGTACAATCATCCGTTAAACTGTAGAATAGTTATAAGTCGAGAAATTGTAAACAATAACAAATATCAACAAACACCTTATACCAAACACAGTAAAATTCAAATATATTTTATACGTAACGAAATTGGTTGTTTGTCGTTTAACCGTTGGGGATTTTACTGTTTTCGAAAATTATATAAAAAAAATCTATGACTATTACTCTCTAATTTTTGGGAGTGCGACTCGAACTTAGACTAGTGGTAGAATAAATCATTTGTTTACAACTTCTCAGGATTTAAGTTCCCCCACCCGTTAAGCGATAAGCGGTTATTAATTTTTTTTATTCAACGTGTAAAAACCACTTTAGTCTACATATTTTGAAATAAGAAAAAAAAACTAACTCAGTTTTAGCCCGTTAAAAGCATACAGGTCGGTAGATAATAAAATTCTACTCTGGTATAAGTTTTTTTTTACTGTTGCATTTTTTTTTTACAAGTTTAGACTATTTTACCAAGTGAATAAATATTTTTAAATTAAGGGGAGTGGTTAGATCGTTTAGACCTGCTGGACCCCCCCAAATAAAAAGTACTTGGAAAAATCGAATTTTTAGCGAGTTTAAGAATGATTAACCGAAAAAATGCTTGAAAAGAACACATAAATAATTGTTACCAAAGGCAATAAATGCCACTTTCTACCTATCTGAATGAGTTTAGTTTACGTTTCAAGCGCTTTTTTTATTTTTTAATCTAAAATTGCGGGTGTGTGGGTGTCAAATATCTCCAAGTTTTCTAGAAAAACCCGCTAGCCGCTAGATCAAAATTTCGCTATATTGCAAACGAAATCTCCAGATTTTGCGGGAAAACCGCTAAATTGGCAAACTGGAGAAAGGTGACAGGTCAAGACGAGTCCAAGAATCCCAGCCCTACCGACAGCCACACCGAATAGGAAGTGACTGGCAGGTCAGGAAGTGTAGGCTTCCCACCTCACAAGGGCAAAAGGAGCCGAACCTCCATCCTGAACCCGGCACCATTTGATAGCAAATAGGGTTAAAAAATACAATTCCGAAAACGTCTAATAATAAAAAAAAGTTGGCGATTATTTTTATAAACATGATCGATATTATATACTTGTAAATTACTTAATGAACTCTCATTAATTTTACATATCCATGCTTATAGATGACGTTGTTAATATTTTTGTAAAAGAAATAAAATGTTCAATTAGGTCAGAGTAATTAAATATGCTTCATCACATAATTACGCAATAACTATTAAATAACAGAAGGTGTAATTACTACTCTTTGATTTGAGAATATTAAATATTGCTTACATTTAAACCAGCAACCTATTTTTTAATATTGTTTTTATTTTCATTCTCAGTTTTATATTTTAATAAAATTTTATGTAAAACTAGCTGTACCCTGGCACGCTTTGCTGTGGCTCGATTTGGTGTAATGGAAAAATCTCCATCACCGCGGTTTTAGCACCCGGATATCTACCAAAGAAATATATTGTTATATACGAACGTGAGACGGAAGTTTCCCACCCACAAAAAAGAAGAAGAAAAAGGAAGAAAAAGGTAGAAAAAGGAAGAAAAAGGAAGAAGAATGGAAAAATGGGTTAAAAGAAATAAACGATGAAAATAGAGAGAAAGGCATCGAACAAAAGGAAATGTAACGGAAATGTAACGGAAATGAAAAAGAAACGATGGTAAACTTGGCGAAACGGAAGAGAAGAAACGGAAAGAGAGAAGAAATGAATTGGTAAAATGGAAAGATCGGCAAAAGGAAAAACAGAGAAAAGAAACATACGAAACCTAAATTAAATACAATTAAAAAAATGAAAAGAAACGATGTTATAAATGGAGCAGAACGCGATATAAAACGGAATTGAAGTAATGTAATTTTTATTTTAAGAAAAGAAAATGTAAAGTTTTTTGTTTTTGTATTTATTTTGAACCAACGTAAAAGTAAGCGTGGTGCGTTTCACCTAAATTGCAGTCCAGTTTTTATAGGAACTATACCCAGTGTTCGTCCGTAATTGTCTCCTGTGAACGGTCACGGCCAGTGTAAATGGGTGGCGGTGGAAGTATGAATTTATTAGAGAAAGAAGAATTTACTACTTCCATTAATTGTAACCGGTTTTGGCAGTGAACTCTCACCAGATAAAATATAGGAAGCCCCGATCAGCGAGTTAGTAGATAGGTAATATGCCTATAAAACACCTCAGATAGCGCGATGCAGTTTGTGTACAGTACATCTGCATAAAATCTCTAGATTTTCAGTCCTATTAAAGGCAAACTCGGAGGGGAAAATGAGTTAATTTTATTTATATAGAAGAAGAAGAATAGAATAGAAGAGATGAGAAGAGAAGAAGAAGAGATAAGTAATGTTTATTAGTATATTTCATCGATATTAATTGATAGAACATTTCTACTTATGTATAAAATGCACTTTGTCTCTGAGTGTGAATTCGTTCCATATGAACGCCCAAACTGCTTGGCCAATGTTTTTGAAATGAAATGTATTTTATATGTTTAAAGGTGTTTTTTTGTATCAGAATGCCTCTGATAAATATTGAAATCGACGATCGGAAAATACGATTAAAGAAAGACCAGTCCGATTTTGAGAAATTGGACTGAATAGAAGGGTTCCACAGAATTAGGGAAGGAATAATTTAATTTATTGGTCTATAACAATAGACTTGCGAATCGACCAGTTTTGCTTTGATAACAGATGATGCAAATAGAATGTCGAGATAAATTTGTTATTTGTTTGAATGAGTCTTCCGTGAGTGATTTTAGGCTCTCATGAGAAGGCGGGTATAATTACTATCTAGGGGTGTTTCTAACTTTTTGGAAAGGGTCCATGTTTTCGAATCATAGAGGAAGATGGGCTGTAATATGGAGTTAGACATTTTTAATTTGATGTTTTCACTGAGATACGGAGTCCATATTTTGCTAAATTATTAATGACAGACTATGCCACCCTTTTCTGATGTTGAAATCTTTGAATAGAGATCACAGGCACTTACAATCATCGATCTGTTTTAGTGGCATTTAATTCAATGTTTTGATACATTGATTTAAGTTAAAAGAAGAGCATTTATTCATATGTTCAGTTTTTATCTTAGTGAGGTACAATCCAACACATTTAGAGGCATTCACAAGAAATTGTAGAAGCTACCCGGAATTTGTAAGAGATTGACTAATTAATGCAATGTCATCATTGAAATCTATGTCGGCCAGGTATATATATATATATATATATATATATATATATATATATGTATTTATATATATGTATATATATATAATTATTTACTATAATAATTAAATACCCACAGCCACTAGTGTTTATATATATATATATATACACTTTTACAGTCGACTAAGATTTGTCGATTTACACTTGTGTACAGTGTTTGCTTTCGTCTTATGAAGTCTCTAGTACTTATGAAAATATTATGTGCAAACATGCAATTACTTCGATTTCACGCACTTTCGTGATTATTAAATAGTCATGTTATGATCTTTTCAAATCATTTACTCTATTTTAAATGGTTTCCCAAAAGCTTATAATCCATTTTTATGTTCTCGTCACCTTTGCCATCAATATAACCTCAAAAACATTTCAATAAGTTTATGACGCGTCGTTATGCTAAACACGACTTGATCTTCATGTCAGTACATGACACCAAACGTTTAAAAGCCAGAATAAACTAAATTAAAATGAAAACGACAACGAGACAGTCGAATCATTAAAATTTAGTCCGCTCCTCGTCTCTTCATCCTTCATTTATCCTTCAGAATTGAGCTATATAATTAATCATAAACACATAATTAAAAGTTCGTATCACATTAGAATTTATATTTACTAATTGCACAGGGTTCTTAAGAGTTTAGGTAATTTAATCACAGTTCAACAGAGAAGAAGATTTGATAGATCTGTCTTTTTTTTGAATTCTTCTAATTAGACTCCGTTTATGGAATCTTTGTCTTTCAGCGGCAAATTAAACATTCCGAGAATCAATAAAATGAATTTATTTATGTTCACGCTTCAATAAAATCACAATTAAATTATATCATATATATATATATATATATATATATATATATATATATATATATATATATATATATATATATATATATGGAATCTTATATCTTATAGTAAATAATGGGCAATCAACAATTCCCCCACTAACCAACAATCACGAGTTTGTTTGCTCAGCAACTGACAAGGCTAATATGCTTGCCAGTCGGTTTGCCTCCAACTCCTCACTGGACCCTTCCAACCACCCCCTACCTGAATTTCCTATGCGGACAGACGCCACGCTAGACGATCTGAAAATCACCCCTGCTCAGGTGCATGCTATCATAAAAAACCTTGACACTTTAAAAGCATGTGGACCCGATCTCATCCCAGCTGTGCTATTAAAAAAATGCTCAGCCGAAGTAGCTGCAGTTCTCTCCAAACTCTACAACAAATGCCTTAATGACTTTTGTTTTCCGGGATGTTGGAAAACTGCTTCTGTGGTGCCAGTATTCAAGAATTCTGGCGAAAGAACTGACCCAGTAAATTATCGCCCCATTAGCCCCCTCCCACTTTTTGCCAAAATTTTTGAGACCTTAATTAACCATGCTCTAGTCCATCACCTTACAGATGCTAAACTTCTGACTGACCAACAATATGGATTTAGACAAGCCCGTTTCACAACAGACATCCTAACTGCAATCTCTGAACGTATATACCATTCACTGGACGAAGCGGGAGAGGGCAGAGCGGTAGCTCTAGATATATGTAAGGCTTTTGACAGGGTATGGCATGAGGGTCTCCTCAGGAAAATCAGATCATAGAGTATCACTGGTAGAATACTTAACATAATTAAATCCTTCTTAGATAAGAGAAAAATCCAGATTGTCCTCGACGGTCGTACATCTAAACAATATGATATAAATGCGGGAGTGCCCCAGGGGTCTATCCTTGAGCCTCTACTGTTCCTGATATTCATAAATGACCTCCCCGACAAAATTGCCTGTAAGATGAGTATATATGCTGACGACACCACACGTATAACAGACACGACAGGAAAACAAATGAACACATATCTAAAGAAATGACAGAAACACTAGAGGATGACCTCCGATCTGTAGTGGAATTGGGACATAAATGGATGGTCACATTCAATGCTGCCAAGACAAAACTTGTTTCATTTAATAATTACAAACAACCTTCTCTACCACCTATAGCAATCGCCAACGACTCTTTATCTGAGAGTACATCTTTCAAACTCCTTGGCCTAACGTTACAGGAAACATGAGTTAGAACAATTACATTGAAAGCGTTGCCAGGGCCGCTGCAAGGAAGGTGGGCTCTTTCTACCGTGCTAAAAAACTACTAAAAAACTACTAACACCCGAAAGTATCCTATACCTCTATTAGGCCACCATTAGCCCATGTATGGGGTATTGCTGCTACTAGTCTCTCGCTCCTAGACAAGGTTCAAAAGAGAGTCGCAAATCTGATAGGCCCTGAACTGGCATCTAAGCTTCAGCCTCTGTCCCATCGACGAAACGTTGCATCCCTCTGCCTTTTCTACAAGTATTTTGTGGTGAATTCTCTGACGAACTGCAAGCACTTTTGCCTCCACGACGTTCACACCCTCGACAAACCCGACAGCCTGCTAAATCCCACCCCCACACTGTAGAGATCCCTAGATGTAAAAGATCTTTCTACTCCAGTTGTTTCTTCCCCAGAACCGCTAGACTTTGAAATTCCATTCCAGGTCCCTGCTTCCCCAACTGTACTGACGTGCAGAAGTTCAAGTGCAACGTGAAACGAGATCTTGCTGCCCAAATCTCTACATAGTACCCAGTAGTTGTTGCTCCTGATAGTAGCCCCTACACCAAAGTGGCAATGTGTCTTGTTTGGGGTGAAAATGTAATAATAATAATAATAATAATAATAATAATAATATATATATATATATATATATTTGTGTGCATATGTAATTACTATTATATAAACAGATATATCTTGTATTAAGGCGAAATAATATATTTTGTATATATATATATATATATATATATATATATATATTTACAATATTAATTTCAACAGTGCTGAATACGTAAATAGAGCTTAACAGAAGTATTGAAAATACATATGGTAGAAGCGTCCTTATTTCATTCTCACAGAAAATTATCAGGATAAATTCATCTTCAGGCTTCAGGATCTGTGTATAAGGATAGAATATGAAATTTAGTAACTTAAAAAATAATTGATAGTTCTTCCGTTGTCACTGTGGGTATTAGTGTTCGAGATCCGTGAACAATTTACTTCAGTGATCCGTCTTCCATTTTATATAATTTCCAAGCTTTGTCTTCGCTGGCATTCATAGATACAATGATTTCATTAGAAATATTTTGGGGGGTGGGGGTCCGTTTGGTTATATTGCTTATATTCAATCTTGTTTTATAGTTCGCTTAAAACTTTACATTGTAGTAAATTGTCAGATGAAAACAAATTTTTCAATCTGGTCTTCTACTATCGCCATTAATATTAATATTTATAAAGAAATTACACTTTCTCTATTTCGTTCGAGGTATGTCAATTTTTCTTCTATGGCTAATATAAAATCGAATTTCACAAAATGTTATTCGGAGCTTTATCAATAGTTTTACTCCTGTTTCTGTAAACAAATTTACATGTGCTTCATATTTTGGAAGATACGGATATTGTTATCATAATACTGTGCTAAAAACCTTTATTATTAAGAAAGTTGAGTTCAACCTAGTAGATTCGTCAATAATATATTGCGAGTAAAACTAGCAACCTCATTTTTGCTGAAGCGGAATACTTATGAACTAAATTGTTTAACCCTAAAATGTCTCATTTTTAAAAATAGTTTAAAATACATAAATCTCATGAAAAAATAAGATGAACACTAAACTACGTTCGCTAGTGTAGTGAACACACACTGAGATGATTTCAAATTGTTGCATTTGACTGCCAACAATTTAAATATCTAATTTTAACACACTAAATATCAAATACGGAGTCAGAAATCAGATAATTTAATAAACTCTATAATAAATCTAATTTAACTCTTCGAACGTTTTATTAATGTTCGCCAAGATTCAAGAAACTTTGAACATTATTAATTAACCATTAAACAATTAAACAAGGCGGAGTGTCACATATGAGAAAATACCTAACAAAAAGCAAATCTATTCAACAACTAAATTTAACCAACCAAAGGATGAACTAATTTGCTCTCTAAACCGTATTTAGTTGAAAACAATTATATTAGTACAAATATTTTCAATATAAAATGAAAAAAATATGTTTAAATTGTGGTCGTATGGTACATAAAAGTAAAAATAAAATAAAAAAAAGATTTGTTAAAATTGCTATATGTGACGAAACTGAAAATATATTGAATGTCTTGCAGGTAAAACACATTACATTAAAATAAAGAATATCCATGTTCATCAACCTGAAATTTTGCAAATGACAAGTGAAACGTCTCATATGTATTTGGTTGAATATGGATAAAAACACACGAAAAATGTGGTGAAAGATTGTGCTTTTGTTATTCGCTGAGGCCGGTTGTTTAAAATGCATTTTTCCAGTCTACATAATTGTTAATGTCTTCTTTTGCCGCTGGTACACGATATATACACACTGACAGCGAAGAAAAAAATCACAACACAGTTAATTATAAAAAAATATTGTTTTTATTCCACACTGATAAATCAGCTGAAAGCGCGTGAAGTGGGTGCGTAGTTAGGTCGAAGCTTAGTGGTGTAGAAATGTGACAACCTTGCTTCTTTTTGATCGACTGGCCGCCTTTTCTTTGTAACGGTTCATTTCAATCTTTTCTTATTAGAATGTTTAATATTTTGATTGCCAAGTGTTGCAGTCCTTTGACCGATATTCTCTCAGATATTTCTGAGTCAAATTATGCATTCCATTAAACAATGGTGGAAAATCTCGCATTTCTCAAATGGAATCCATTTGCGTGTCGCGACCCATCAAATGTTTCTCTTCCTGGGGTCGCCTGCGAATTTCAAACACTTTGACAGTGAACAAATTTTACACTCCGGACGAAAACTGACTAGGTTTATTCTATGTTCCACAAAGATTTTGATGTTTGAACAGTTTCTCAAAATATTAATAGCTCTTCCGCATATTCAAGTAATCCAGTAATGAATGCACATTAGAGGCACTGATCTGATATGCCACCAAACAGGACTGCTGCTTGTGTAGTTCTGCCAGAAGTACGTCGATCTTTTAATCTAGTTGAAAGTGAAGTGCTGCACACTGCTTCCATACAGCAAATGAATCCAAGGCAAACATTGCGTACAGCGTTTGCTTCACACAATGAAACTTCGCAGGATTTTCCTCAATTTATCGATGGTACACATCTTCCACGCCGACTGACAAGCACATCGCGATGAGGCACTCGACAGGCTTCACCTCACTCAGTTGATATATCAGCTCAGTTTTCTCCAGCTATTCCACTATTGACAGTTCTTTTATAAAAATGTATGAATTCATTGGTGGACACAATTCGTCGTTACTATTGATATTTAGAAATTAACTAGCGCGTCTGTGTGTGTGGGCACTCCTGGCTTTGCCCGGTTATAAAATACGCCTAAATATAATCTTTTAATTTGTCCAGATTCCGTATATATTATTATAGAGTCGTGATTTCAAAAGTAAAAAATAAAAGCATTTTGTTGCTATCAGCTAGAATCGAAACCGAAAGCAAAACTGTAGCATTCAAAACTGGTGACGTTAACACTGTACCAACGCGATACGTGTACGAATTGCTAAAAATTACAAATTAAAATTTAAAAATAAACTAAGATGAATGTACAAAATGTATAACGATTTTTTTCATTTTGACCCAATTTTTTACCCATTAAAATATTTTAACCGGGTAAAGATCCATAAAAGAACGGTGCGTAAAAAGTACTTATAGTATCGAAGGAGATAGAGTTTTAAAATATAGAGACATATGGGGATATACCATTTTATATAATAGATTTCCAAGGTTTTCTTTTGAATATAAGAATCATGATGTGTTTTTTATGTATTTTTAATTGCTTTTCTTGGATTTGAACATAAAACTAAGACAAATTTCACACATTCGAAAAATCGATTCATCTCCGACTAGCAAGGACTTTGCCCAGTGATAAAATATGCTTGAATATAATATTTTAATTTGTATAGATTTCGTATATATTATTATAAAGTCGTTATTTTAAAAATAAAAATAAAAGTATTTGGGTGCTATCAGCTAGAATCGAAACCAAAATTGCAGCATTCAATACTGGTGACTTTACCACTTAACCGATGTGACACGTATATTAACTGGTTAAAAATAAACTAAGATGAATGCACAAAATGTCTAACGATTTTTTCAATTTTGTCTCCCTTTTGACTCCTTAAATCCTTATAAATTACAGACAGACAGACAGACAGACAGAGTGAGTTTTATAAATTAGATTTCTCAGTGTGGATTCGTATAATCTTTGTTTTATAAGTTATATTTTAGTTATTATTTGGATTCGTCGAACTACTGTTGCTATCGAGTATTATTGGCACAACATTTCGGTCGATCTCCTTCAGGTGTAACTTGTCGAATTAAAAGACCTGTGACGTAGTAGATGAAGTGCTTTGTAAAATTCAGTTATAATAGTTTCATTCCTGTAGATTGGCGGTCCAATCCTCAGTGAGGGGAGTCCAAAAATACAAATGCGAGTTACTTAGTACTTCTACCCAGTCATTGCTGACAAAACGAAAGCATACTATCCCGTGGATAAAATAAAGGGATCCGTTCGAAATACCGTGCAGATTCCCGAGTTCGATATAAAGATTTCTGAATTTGACAGAAAGATTCCTGAGTTCGACAAGATACACATAAACTAAGTCGGAGGATACATCGACCGAAACGTTCACTCAAGATGAGAACAGTAGTCCGAATAATCCAAATAATACGAGTAATCAATTCTCATCTCCAAAATTCAGAACAATATTCTTTTGATATATTAATTTACATTCTCCTCGAAATTACCTAGTGTTTGTTCTTAGGGAGGATTCTTCGTAAATTTCAATTCATAGAATCTTGCTTTTCTTCCCACAGCTCCCCCTCTTCCTTTTTTAAAAAAATTATTAAATACTTGGACTTTTAAAAAATTGTTTGATGGTCTTTTATGGTTGTGTTGTTTCATAGTGAAATGTTTTTAAACTTATGTTCTCAATGAATGTATTAGTACTCTTTATAAATTACACTTGTTTTATTTTTTCATTCATTGTATTTTAGTCGCTGAAATCATAACCTATTCAGATTGGCAATTTTTATGAATATACATATATGCTATAACCTTTATCTACTTATACAAACACTAGTAGCTACATATGTGCATACATGTTTCAGTTGCGATTTATTGAGAAAACGAACGTTATCAGGCCAGATATTACAGCGAATCAGAATTTTAAACGGTAATCCTTTTAGTACAAAACCTTTCTGTTATTTGAAGAGGAAAACAAAGCAGTGAATAATGTAAAAACATAGAAACATTATGCTGTAATAATGCTACGCAGGTAATTGCAAATTTTTTTATAAACACATGAGTTTTATTAGATTTATATTTGGAAAATTACAACAATAAAATCATTATATATAATATATATATATATATATAACTACTTCATTTATTCACATAAAATTAATATACAAAAGTATAAATTTATGCGTAAACTTTAAGTATTTACTTCAAAAGTGCTCAATACGTAGGTAGAGCTAGTTAGTAATTTATAAAATATATATAGCGATTAAGCTGCACTGAATATTCCGGGATATATATTTTATAAATTACTATATATATATATATATATATATATATATATATATATATATATATATATATATATATATATATATATATTATTTCATGTGTGTACAGAAAATGTTAGCGGGAGATATAATATTTAATTTATCGATTTTCAGTATTTACTCCTTCGGTTCTGAGTACACGATTAGAGTTTGGTAATAAGTTATGAAAATATTCGTGTTGGTCAAAAAAAAAAAAAAGAATATCATGTTTTTTGGCACTAAATTCTTATTGAGGAGATGTAACTGGTGCTAAAATATCCCTATCATGCTAAACTAACTGAAATAGTCGTCTTACGACAGAATTTTGTTTCATACTAATGTCAGTTTTTGAATATTTCGTGTTTACAAATAATAGAACAAGGCAGCTAAATAAAGAAAATAGTTTTTTTATTAATATAAATACAAATAAAATTAATCAATATTTAGTAGCAGCACCCTTTGCCTTGATAACAGCATCAATTGGCCGGGACATGGAATCAACAAGCTTCTCGCAATCCTGTATAGACACTAAATCCCATGTGTTTTGGTTTTCAATCTTTATAACTGCAAGGGTAGTAGGTATTTCCTTGCGGAGCTTCCTCTTCATCTGGTCCAACAAGGCTTCAATAACGTTAAAATCTGGTGAGTTTGCCGGCCATTTAAGAAGAGGGATCGATCGTTCTCGGAGCCAGGAAGACGTGGTATTGGCAGAGTGTGGCGGCGCCAAGTCATGTTGAAAAATGATGTCTGTAGCCTCTCTGTCAAACTGGTTATCCAACACTGGCAGTAAATTAGCTTCCATGATATCTTGGTATACTTTTGCGTTTAGAGTTCCTTTGATGAAGCATAAATTACCAACACCTTTAGCATTCATACAGCCCCAAACCATGCAAGACTGCGGGAGCTTCACAGACTTCTTAACGCATTCTTGGTTATACTGTTCCGTGGTTCTTCGACAAACACGTGGCCCTTGGTCGGCGAAGGAGATACAAAATCGAGACTCATCTGATTCGTCTGCAGCCCAGGTTTGATGAGCAGTTGCCCATTGCAGCCTCTTTAACATCTGCTTCTTGTTAAGGAGCGGTTTGGTGGCAGCTATACGATTTCGGTATCCCAGTTGCCAGAGCCTTCGGTAAGTAGTGCTTCTGGAAACGTCGGCACCAGAACCTATTTCCACGCTTCAGTGATGTGACTTGTTGATTGCAATCGACTTTTCTTTGCCACCTTGTCCAGTGCCCGGTCTTGTCTTTCGGCGGTGCTTTTCTTTCGTCCGCATTTCTTGCAATTGCTGTTGTAAACACGCTCAGCACATTTCTGAAACACTTTGGTCACAACCGATCTTGAGCATCCGACCTTGATTGCGATTTCCATGTGCGTCTTTCCTTCTGCCCGCAAATCAAAGATACGCTGCTTCTCAAGCAAATATGTCTTTAGAGCAACCCATACTTATACAGTATTATTAAATCGCTTTCCAAAACGTTTTAAACAATATTTGCAACATTTTTTGAGTTTAAGATTACTCAACGACAAAATGTTCTATTAAATTGAAACGT
>NC_136489.1:55954874-56124874 GCF_053919585.1 Euprymna scolopes | reverse complement strand
TATTCATGAAAATCAAAAAATTATAATTTTAAAATTATAATCACTGCAGTTTATTTCAAACATATTTTTTAAACATTCGATTTTGGTTCGAGCCTTATTTTTCTTCTTTTGGTGTTCACAATTTGGTATTGTTACTTCACGAAAAAGAATGCAACGTTTAAACATGTAACATTTTAGTGGACCAACTCTTTGATTTCAAACAGTAAGAAAATATTCTTGATCAGCATTTGGTACTACACAGCTAAAGTTTTATTTAATTGACGCATTATAAGTTGATGCTCAATGATTAGTGATATGTAGACTATGGAACTACCCCCTGTTTCCCTGCTTCCCTGATTGTACTAATATGCAGAAATTTAAAAGTAAGGCGAATAGATATCTCACTACTCAACTCCGTAATACTCTCTATAAATATGATCCCCAAAATCTAACTCCTTACGCTCCATGTGGCAATATAAATGTCAGACAATCTTTAATCCTTCAGACTAATATTAGCTTCTACTATCTGTTCACCAAAACTTCACATTGTTGAATACCCATCAATACGATTGTCGACATGTATATCTACCATCACTCCATTGACAACTCTTGGAATATTTTGTAGACCACATATTTGAATGTCCGTCACTCGCTTCCCGACTCTCAAAATTACTAATTAATTTGATTCCTGTCGTTAATATATAATAATCTGTTTCTTTTTTTTGTTCCTAAATCTGACAATTGTGTTATCTTTGCCGCGTGACACGAAACTAATATTTGTTATTATCCTCAGCTATCAATGTTGGTTAATTCCTTATCTGACAACTATTTTTCTGTTTATTTCAAAACTGTTATTCTATAAAAAAACAATTCTTGTTAGGCTTGCTACTCTGTTACAGCACCCCTTCCTATGACATCCTTTGCATTTTGACGATTACGCCGTCAAAGGTAACTACGAAGAGAAGCATTTGATTTCGTAGGTCTCATGTATGTATGACAAATGAACTCCGATTGAATTATTGCCGACAAAACAATAGTGTGGTGCTGTTTTTATTGATGAGCATCATTTATTTATTCTGAATGAATCAGATGATTATGGTTATCATTTGCTTCCTGATATATTTCTAGCTAGAATTATTTCTAGAAAGACATCGAGTACTTACGGAAGAAACCATGTGAAGATTGCCAACTTCCCTAACTAAAGTCTTTCTGTATAACAAACTCGATTCACACTCAGATTGTCAGTTTATGTCATTACCTATTCATATACGTGTAACATTTTCAACAGCAAAATAAAAATGTATAGATAGAGGTGTTTATACACGCCCTTTTATCGTCTTATCTGATGTCGCTGTTTCCTTTCGACATTTTCCATGATTAGCCGTTCATCCTCTCGTCTGTTTAACTAAGACGAATAAAACTGCAGGGAAATATTATCTTAGTTAATATTTTACATTTTAACTTTAACTTTTTAATTTAAGGAAATAAGTGACGTGCACAGGTAGACATCGAAATAATGATCGCTTAGATTACAAGTATCTTGTTTTATTAGCCCGTTCGAGTAGCTTCCACCATGAGACTACTCTGAAAATCTTAATCTCTTACGTATTAGCTGTGGCTCGTTCACATAGGTTCTACCGAGAGACTGCTCTAAAATTTTAGTTTTTTACGTTATAAGCTGTGGATCGTCGCATAGCTTCCACTGAGGAACTGTTCTGAATACATTAGTTTTTTGACATTATTGGACGCCGATCGTTAGCATAGCTTTCACCTAGAGACTGCTCTGTAAACCATTATTTTTTGCATTACGTGCCATGGCTCGTTCGCATGGCTTCCACAGAAAGACTACTCTGAAAACCTAAGTTTTTTTTACATTATTGGCCATTGATCGTCCGCATGGCTTCCACCGAGAGACTGCTTTGAAAACCTTAGTTTTATCTCGCTCCCAAAACGTGACGCAATTTCTCATTCATTTAACCTTTGCTCGCTTCAGTCACTTAACCTCACTGTCTCTAAGAATGATTATGTTTGCAAATTAAAGTTATCCTGACATGCACTTTATGTGACCTTTTTTAAAACGCTGTTTCTATCGTCCACTTTTCAATGGCAACAGATGGCTCCATTAAAACATTCTCGTGCATTTTTTTTTGAAACTTGAATGAAAATATTCTCGTGTATTTTTTATTTAGAAACTTCAAAGAAAATAGGGTGCTTGTCTTGAATTCCTACTATATTTGAAAAAACAAAATTTTAAACCTTAGACTAACAGGGAGACCCAATGTTGCCCAAGATTAAATGAGGATCAATGAATGTTTCAATAAAAGTTTGTTTGAAAATCATCAAAACAAAAAATACAATTGTATATTCACACGTATTGAAATGTGTCTCACATTGATAGAATTATGGCTTAATATTTAATAACATATGTAAATAATTACGTGGTTAAAACTAACCTGACTGTTCTCACTTCTAGCCAATTTAAAAAGAAATATATAAATAATTAAATAGCAATGATTTTAACTGACATAAACATGGATAAAATTAAAGCGTACTATAGCTTTAGTTTTTGCTGCGTCCCTGTTATTTCTTGTCTGCAGTCCGGTATTTGGAAAGGCGGTTATCATTATTTTTCATTTGTTTAACAGCTTCACTTTTGCATTCCTTCCTACAATATGGTTGTCTTCAAGTCCAATGTGAACAAATTCTTGATGAGCCATCCCCTTAAGTGATCCAATTTACCAAATTTCCACTACTAACGATGACTAGGACATGTTCCCTTTGGCCATTGTACACTTATTAACTCTTATCCTCGAGTGGCCTCCAGGCCTTGATAAGTGGTGACTCCTTTGTAAAAAAAAAGAAGACAGTCAGTTAAATAAATCCAGACTGACGTAGGACCCGTAATATGTAACGCACCATCATCTCCCTGATGATGCGGTTTGTCTTATTTTCTACTATTGCCAAGCAGACGGTTTACATAAACAAATGAGCAACAGTCATGCATACACAATCACAGTACCATTATATATTAAAGCATTTATAAGCATAAAAATAGAAATCAATTTTGATTTTACAAATCGATAATGACATCGTCTCGTTGACTGAAATGAATTTAAGGGAATGTTTGCATTGAACGATTTCAAAATGTCTTCTAAACAATCGTGGCTATTTTAGGTCCGACCAAATAATCAATTAGAAAATTGAACATTCCTTTTCGAGTTCATTTTTCTTTTAACTCAATTTTTTAAAAGTTTTTTTTTTGTGTTATCAAACGTATTTTGGCTTCCCATTGACAAATTTCAAACGAATACAAAAAACGATTGTCCAATTTTTGTTGATCAATCAACGAGATCATTACAGAAGAAAAGAAAATAAGGATGGATACAGTCTAAGGATTCCCCCATTTAATCTGCGCGTTCAGCAGTAAAAAAGGCATTTCGAGTCAATGCGTTAGAGACAGACAAAAAGACAGACATAGGTTTATATTGTAATCTGTGAAATAATTCGGCAAAAGTTGCGTACTGTGAGTTTAGCGAATATTGAAATATCTTTAAAATAAACCGATTTAACATTGCTTAACATTAACGTAGAACATGAATTGGAACAAATACATTGAGTGCATTACCAAGGTTGATGAAGGTGGGCTCTCTCTACCGTGCTAGAAAGTCACTTACGCTTGAGATTATCCTGTAACTTAAGGCCACTATTCGCCAATGGATACTAGTCTCTCATTCTTAGACAGGGTCTAAAAGAAGAGTCGCCAACCTAATAGGTCTCACACTGTCAATTACGCTTCAACCTCTATCCCATCGACGAAATGTTGCATCCCTCTGTTTTACAAGTATTTTTTATGGAAGGTTATCCGACGAATTACAAGTCCTTGTACCATCTCGGCGTAAATACCCCTGACAAACTTGACAAGCAGCAAAATCCCACCCCTTACACATTAGAGATCCCTAGATGCCAGAAAGCCTTCTACTCTAAAAGTTTCTTCTCTGGGATTGCTAAACTTTTTGGATTTCTTTCCGGGTTCCTGCTTCCCTGAATGCACTGACATGCAGAAGTTCAAGTGTAATGTAAACAGACATCTTACTGCTCAACTCCCCACATAATATCCCTGTAGCCCTCGTACATCAAAGTGGCACTGTGCATTGTTTGGGGTGAAAATGCAATAACAAAAAGCTCTATCATTCAATCGCTTCGGTAATAACCTGCGTCGTGCGTTTAATGATGTTAAACTGTTAATCTGAAGTGAAATGTGACGCACCAATAGATTGCCAGACGGACAGAACTTTATATTTGAATTAAGCCGAATCAATGGAATATTATAATGGACAACACGCTGAAACGGATATAAATGCATAATAATTATGGACACGCTTCGATTCTTTATTAAAAGGAAGAACATCAATCGATAAACGCATCGATTAACTGATTGGAAAAAAAGAAATTTATATAATCAAACACAATCAATTTGATCGAATCTAAACATATATATTTCATATTCAAAAAATACAGAGAAAAAAAAAGCAAACAAATTTTCACATGAATGCGACCTGAGGAAATTCCATTGATAGTGTCTAATAAATTATTTATTGGATCGCACCGGTAATAAAAAGTGTTTACGCAGCCAAAGTAGACTAACGGTTTCAGATAATAGTTCATAGAAATCCCCTAAAATATTCATTACTGGTCTTAAGAGTGACTCTACCACATATTTGCCTATAAATTGCATGGTTAAAATTGTAATCTACACTTGTAATGGTAACTTCCATTATATTAAAAACTATAAAATATTTATTTGGATCTAGCACTGTTTTTTATTCATATTTAATCAAAGTTTGGATACAATTAATTGAGATTTTCTTTGTTTCAGAAAACAGAGATAAACTTCCAATAAAGGTCATTAATCATGGGAAAATATAAGTTCGATCAGTATGTTGTTTAATTTTCGATTTTTGAACGTTTATCAATTCTTCCCGTGCAATGCTTACGGAAGCTATGTTTTTTCATTCTGACAGGACAGAGAAGATACGCGGTTTGTTTTGAAACAAAAATTCCTTTAAAATCAGTTAAAACACCAAAAACTTATTCAAGTAGATTAATTTATGAGGTGCTTTAAATAAGTTTCCCACACTCTCCCCAATGGTTTACTTCTACTTGTGCAGCCGCCATGGCGCAAAGGCAGCATGCGTACCACAGATTTAACCGACATAAGTCCAGTTCAAACAGGCATAAGTATATAGAAGCCAGAAGTAACCTTAAGAAAAAAATAGCGACAGCTAAGAGAGAATTTGCTACGAAGAAGGTATGTTCTCTTTACCGTGCTAGAAATATACTAACGCCCGAAAGTATCCTATACCTCTATAAGGCCACCATTCGCCCATGTATGAAGTATTATTGTCTTATTTGGGCTGGTGCATCTACCACTAGTCTCTCGCTCCTAGACAAGGTTCAAAAGAGAGTCGCCAATCTGATAGGTCCTGAACTGGCATCTAAACTTCAGCCCCTGTCTCATCAACGAAATGTTGCATCTCTGTCTTTTCTACAAGTACTTTAACGGTGAATGCTCTGAAGAACTGCAAACACTTGTGCCCCTTCGACGAAGTACAGCGTGAACCGACATCTTGCTGCCCAACTTCCTACACAGTACTCCTGATGCCCATGTCCCTAATAGTAGCCTCCTCCAACAAAGTGGCAATATGCCTTGTTTTTGGGGTGAAAATGTAATAATAAAAAAAAAACATTTTTCGTATAGGCGCTTTTATTGATAGTACACACATGAAACTCTAGTCCCCTTCGAAGTAATCTCCTTCAGCTGCAATGCACCTGTATCGTTCCAACAATTTCATGAACGCTCCATAGAAGTCCTCTCGTGTAAGTGTGTCAATGACCCTCGTTCATCTCCTTAATTTTCTCATAACAACAGCCTCAAAGGTTTTCCTTGAGCTTAGGAAATTACCAAAAGTCACAGAGAGCAAGATCTTAACTATAGGGAGGGTGAGGGACTGTTTTGATGCCCATCTTGGTCAGATAATCTGTGACAAGGATGGAATTGTGGACTGGATCAGTGTTCTGTTGGAAAAACCACTGACCAGATTTAACGAATGTTGGCCTCTTCCGACGGAATCTCTTTTTGAACTCCCTTAAAACCTCAACATAATATTCCTTGTTGATTATAAGTCCGGTAGGAACTCAATACACATAAATTATGTCCATGCTGTCAAAAAAAAAAACAAAAAAAAACGGGATCATCATAAGTTTCTGGGCGGATTTGCTCTGTCTGGCCTTCTTGGGTCTGGGAGAGACAGCATGCTTCGATTAGGAGCTCTGCCTCTTGCTTTCTGGGTCATAGCTGTAGATCCAGATTTCTTCGCATATCACCAGAGCTTCAAAGCTGCGAGATCTGAATTGATTAGACCGACCCCCCCTGTTGTCATGACAACGTCTTTCTTTCTGATCTTCTCTGAGCACCCTTGGGACAAACTTCACAAAAATCCTCCGAATCTTCAGTTCCTCGCAAATAATTGTTTGTACAGTTCTCACACTGATATCAAACTGTGCACTTATTGTCTCTGTAGACACACGACGGTCCTTATCCATGAAATCCTTTTTTGGCCAATTAATTATGCTGTCATCACTTCTTTACTAACCCTATACCTCTCATCAACCCTCACAGACTCCCTGCATTTCATTGAATCTCTTATGTCACTCAAAAAATAATGCTCGATAGATGCAAGATAGTTCAAAAGCAGTCTGAAGCATTACACACGTTTCTGGTGCAGTTTCCCAAGTTTAAAACAAACTTTTATTGCATATTGTTCTTCTAAAGTGTCCTCACGTCGAGATTGCATTTTTGAAATTCACGAACGGTGACAATCAGAATGTATTCCAATTCCTGCTGTAACTGTTCATTTGAACCAAAAATCATAAATATTTAGTTATCTCATAAGATATATAGCAATAACATACTGAAGTTGCAAGAGTCTACAACAATTTTATATACCTGTACAAAATAGTTTGGAAACTTATCGAAGGCACCTCGTATCTAGCCTTTGGGAAGCTTTATTTTTTTTTGTATAATTTTACCCTCATTTTTGTTCTGTAAACTACAGTTAAAAATCAGCAAATATAAGTAGTCATCTCGATAGTTCAGCGTTTTCTTCAACTATGCTCCATACAAGAGTTAATAGTAGTTTCATGAAACTATACTTATGGAAAGTCAGTTGCACGGGAACGTTTGTGTTTCATTTCCGTGGAATAATCATTAGACTGCGGAGTTCCTCCAGGAAAAAAAACATAAACGTTTCCGTGTAGCTTGAATATAACTTGGTAAATCCGATTTATTTGTTGGTCATTTCTAGATTAAATAGCTCAATATCATTACTGAGCAATAATGACAAAGTTATAACTCAGACGATCGTACCAGTTATACGTGATAATTCATTACATCCGCAGCTCAGCAGAATCTCTTTAACAGCAGAATCTCTTTAAAAAGAAGATTAAAAAAATTCCTATACTGGTTTCCAAAAACTTTAAGTTTAGAACGTGTGAAGAATCGTTAGAACGAGTAAGAATATGAATTTCGCTTATTCATTTTTTTAAAGAAAAGGTCAGAGTTCATAGTAGTCAAACATGTTCCTCATTTAATCCTTGATTTTATGTAGGATTTCGAAAGTTCTTTTTGTACTAAGGAGTCCCTTTTACCAAGACCCAAAGTCCACTTGCGGATAAAGGTTAATGAGTATCAGGTTAGCGGTATAGAAAATATCGTTACGATTGTTTTTGAAAACAAAAAATCGCCCCAGGCATAAAGCCACTCGATGTAAAGAGTTACAAATACTATTTAAATTTTTACAACTTTCCAAATGATAAGATTTAGATGAAATAGATTCTGACCTAGAAAACAGCATTCTTCATTCTCTGTTATTAACATCGCTCATATATTATGAGAACTAAAGGACAAAATAAAGTAATGGTGCTGATGATTTGGCAGAATTTGATTAATCAAAAGACGACTCAACAAGAATTTGTTTACATTGGACTTGAAAATGATAATGTTGTATTCAGCTGGACGGTATATTGTTCCACAGATGAATAGTTCTAAAAAATCTTTGCTCGCAGAAGTTTCGTTTACTTTGAAGCACATAGAATAGGGGATTATTAACAATGGTTGTAGCTAGATAGGATTTGTTGCGAATGTTTTTAAGGGGGGGGGCGAGTGGATGTTAAATTTGTCCCATGAATTCGTCTGCCGTTTTTCAAAATAAGATTTTATTAACAATGTCCTGATTTCTAAGAACATTTTTGGCGTCCTGGACGATCGGTGTTGTTTGTTATTGCAGATATTTCCACTCGACCGGTTTAATGATCGATGATGATCACCGTAAAGTTCAATGAAGATCGATTTGGCCTTTGGATTTCAGGAAAGCAATAAACTTGGAGAATCGATTTCCATTGATTTTTTTATTAAAAAAAGAAAATTCCTTAAAAATATGAATCAATTTTTTTAATCAGTACATTTATCGATAAAAAATTAATTATAATTTTATCATGACTGATTTTTTTTTTTTAGATATATATGATATGATTTAAACCCCGTTTAGAAGGACTAACTCATTTGCAATTGTAAACTGAGTATCGCCCCACTGAGAATTGAACCTTCAATCTCTAGAAAAGTTTCACAACTAGATTTTTACCAAATATTTTATTCGCTACAGCACATTTTATTGCTAACGTAACGAAAACATGCTACCCCTCCCGATTAAATGAAAGATCTATTCGAAATTTTGTGCAGATCTACGAGATCAACAGAAAGATATCCGAGTTCGATAAGATAAGTCAGAAGTTACATCAACCATAACGTTGTAAAACTATAGTGACCGAAATGAAATGAATAAACTCGTTTGTGCGCATATCGTCTGCGCATACACTAGACTGAATACAAACAATTATGTTTTAAACCAACTAGAAAACGTTCTGAATTGATCCGAAATGGTCTATCTTAGAGCCACCTAAATCCTTTTAAAAAGCAAGATTTTTCTTCAATAAATATGTCATGTCAACTCACGCGTACTCACACTTACAAAACGCGACACACACGCATACACTGTTTGAATTCCTTCGTTCTCATCTGCATAATCAAAAGCAAACCTACTCAATGAAATATTCCAAAATTTCTGACTTAACTCTCTTCCTAATGCGAAATCAAATGAATGAACAACATTTATGAACAATATTTTATAAAATATAATTTGTCTAAATGACTAGAGAAGTTTTGATAACGATTTCCTGACCTTTGTAACGCACAGCTCTTAATTAATCGTTTACTTTTACAAGAACTCTAAAATATTCAAGAGCATTCTATGTTTTTCCTATTGCTGTAAAATTCCATGTTAAACGTTTATAAAAATATCACTTTTGTGAATATATGCTTTCTGAACTCATTTTGTTTTGTCCATCGTATAACATGTCTCTCGCTTTCTCACATTTAATTATAAACACATAAAAAACTTTTCATTGAAAATATGTCTCTGAATCCGGCTAATTTCAAAAGTAATTTTCCCATTACAAAACACTTACAGTAATACCCTAAAACTGATGAGGGATACTCCCCCAAAACAACAAAACTAACCATCAAAATAAGAACATTAGTCTGAATAATTCAAACTAGTGGGACCTGAGGAAATTCCACAGCGGACTCTTTCATATTGTTGGCATTCTGTGGATGTTCAGCGTAAATGGAAATGCCTTGGTATTATTATAGCTTTTTTGTTAAAACTTCACTTGTATATATTATTATAGAATCAATTCACTTCTTATAAAATTGTGATTTCATAAATAAAAAAAATATATCCATATAGCTTGGGTGTATCAGCTTGAACTGAAACCGAAACAAAAACATATATATATATATATATATATATATATATATACAAAATATATTGATTTCCTTCAGCTATAATCAAAACCAAAACCAAAACTTTCTTAGTAAAATTATATATATATATATATATATATATATATAAAATAGTTGACTTGAGTGTCATCACCTATAATCGAAACGGAAACAAAAACTTATGAAGATTACTTGGTAAAATTTATTACAAGAAATTGAAGGTCATAACAATGAAACAAAAAAATCACTCGGTAGGAGAAAGATATGAGCGTGACACACAAAAGAACACACACGCTATCGTATTAATATATGGATAATACGAATTACTACTACTCACCCTAGACATTCAAACATATTATTTTCATTTGGCAACGTAATTATCTTGAAAAATGCGCACACTCGTTGAAAGCAGATAAGAATAAGGACGAAACAAACCAAAACTCAAATAATTCACAAGAAAAAAAAAAAACATAAGAAAAGAGACAAATACGTCATAACAGATAATAAACGCGGATTCATTTTTATTAACTGATGGGCGTTTGTAATTATTTATACTGACGTAGTAACACTCTAATTACGACGAGGAAACCATGAAAAACTATCAAGAGAAAATTACGATTTTCTTGGCGATATAAGTCCATATGATTCTCCTGGGGCGATTTAAAATCATGGTTACCATTGCATATTCATTATTCGCCCTGCATATAAATTATTATAAATCCCCTTACAAGATTATCTAGTATAGTTATATTTTATACTATTGGACATGGTCAAACAAAGAGTCTCCAATCTAATAGGGTCCGCACTGTAAACTAAGCTCCAACCCCTGTCTCATCACCGGATTATTGCACCCCTTTACCTGTTTTACAAGTATTTTAATGGAATATGCCCTAATGAACATATTACACTTTTTCTATCTTGACGTAATACCGTCGACAAACCCGATTAGCAACAAAATCACACCTATTTAGTTTAGAGGTCCGTAAATCACGTAAAACCTTCTACTATAATAGTGTCTTCCCTTGGTCAGGTAGACTTTGGAATTCTCTTCCTTCTACCTCCTGCCCTTACTGTACTGACATGCAGAAGTTTAAATGTAACGTAAACCAAAATCTAGGTCTTCTCCGTATAGATAATCCCATATAGTAGCCCTTACATTCAAGTAGCGATATACCTTCTTTGCGGTGAACGTGAGTAAAAAAAAAATAGCAACTCTAGCATGCACTTCGAATTTAGCCTTATTTCTGTCGCATAAAATTGTTATTTGACTTGCCTGAAGAGACGGCCAGTTAAACAAGAAAATGTTGAATTGTTGGAAAACGTACAATAAGACTTTTGTTACATATTATGGACCATACGTCAGTAACGATTAAGTTAGTTAGCGTGAATTTTGTGAATGGTCACTCTTAGTGCATGTCAGGAAAACTCAGATTCATAAAACAGAACTTTTCCCAGAGACGGATAACGTAAAGTGTTGGCACGGGCAACGGGTCAAACCGTAGATAAAGCAAAATCAAACGATGATATAAAGTAACATTTTTCTAGCAAGAGAAACAGTCTCAATCTGGAAACCATGCATATGGGACACACCACCAACAATGTAGCTGAGTTGAATGCTGCCTCGTATCTCTGTCAATCAGTGTCGCTCATTTCTTAATCTAGTAAGATAAGAAATTAAAAAAGAAAATAATTATTTTAGTTATTTAGTCTTTCTCTCCTAAGTCCATTCTCTGCAAGAAAAAAAAAAAAAAACCGGCAGAAACTCAGCGAACGTCTCCTTGTGTCTCTCATGTATGATAAGTTTATTTCTTTAGTAAAACAGACAAGATGATCACGTGTAACGTTGTCCGGAAATCAACATGTGGTAGCCTCAGTCGCAAAGCAAGCAAATAATAGAAAATAACTTCAACCCAACTTTTTTTGCTGTACAACGACTTATATTTTCTTCATTCTGTGACTCCCTCACGTGATCGTCTTCTCGAACGTACTCTCGAACATCATCTACGCTTCTAACACGATTGTTTTCTCTAACTTGCTCTTTCTTTTTTTAATCTATTTCCTTACTGGTGACGTCATTTCGCATGCATTTGCATACTCACGTCCGCGCTCTGTTACAAACGGCCACATATGAAATGCGGTGAAGATAAAAAGGAAGCGTCAGTAAAGAGAACAAAAAGACGAGCATGTATGGATAAACATTTGATTTATCAGGTTTATTAATCGCTTATGGATTAAGACGTTACCACTAAAGAAATTTGAAGGAGGAACAGAAAGCAAAATCTATGTACAACGACCATCAGAACAATAGCAAATTAAAACTTGCCAGGTAGCTTAGAAATACATGAATATTGGTTTAAAAATTCTCAGTTTCTAGTTTTGAGGTCCGTAAATCACGGCAAACCTGAAAAAAATACCAAAGTGGATAACCAAAGAATATACATTAATATGATAACAAGAAGAGAATGATTCGAAACAAATATAGACTAATAACCTACATACTTTCTATTAAATTTATTTATTTAATTTTCACCCCAAACAAGGCACAGTGCCACTTTTAAGTAGGGGGCTACTATCGAGGACATAGGTTGTAGGGATATTATGAAGGGAGATGAATAGCAAGATATCTGTTCACATTACACTTGAACTTCTGCATGTCAGTACAGCTGGGAAAGCAAAATCGCGGAAAGGGAGGTCCAAAGTCTAGCTGTTCTAGGGAAGAAACTATTAGAGTAGAAGGCTTTCTTATACCTAGGGATATCTATTATGTAGGGGTGGGATTTAGCTGCTTGTCGGGTTTGTCGGGGGTATTTACGTCGAAGGGTGCTTGTGACTCGTCAAAGCATTCACCATTAAAGTACTTATAAAACAGGAAGAGGGATGCAACATTTCGTCCATGGGACAGAGGTTGAAGCCTAGATGACAGTTCCGGACCAATCAATACATGGGCGAATGGTGGCCTTATAGAGGTACAGGATACTTTCAGACGTAAGTAGCTTTCTAGCGCGGTAGAGAGAGCCCACTTTCTTCGCAGCAGCCTTGGCAATGCTCTCTATGTATCTATTTCAATTCTATGGACGGTAGGCCGAGGTGCTTAAAGGAAGTACTTTCAGATAGTGTACTTTTGGCCATTGCTATTGGTGTTAGAGAAGTTTTCTTGTAATTATCGAAGGAAACAAGCTTAGTCTTGGCAGCATTGTATGTGACCATCCATTTTTGTTCCCATTCCATGGAGATCTTCATCTAGTATTTCTTCAATTTCCTTATATATGTGTTGATTTGTTTTCTCTCGTGCCTGTTATAGAGAGTGGTGTCATCAGCAAATATCAGGAATAATAAATGTCCCAGGATAGACCCTTGAGGTTCTTCCGCATTTATATCATATTGTTTTGATGTACGATTGTCGAGGACAACCTTGATCTCTTACTCAATTACATTACGTATTCTTCCAGTGATATCATATCGTCTGATTTTCCTTAGAAGACCATCATGCCATACCCTGTCAAACACCTTAGATATATCGCCTGTGTATATACTTTAAGAGATTACAGTTAGGATATATGCTGTGGAATAGACTTGCCTAAATCCATATTGATTGTCGGTCAGAAGTTTAGCAGCTGTAAGGTGATTGACTAGAGCTTGATTAATTATGGACTCAAATATTTTGGCGAAAAGCGGGGGGATGCTAATGGGATGATAATTTAATGGGTTAGTTCTTTCGCCAGAATTCTTGAAAACTGGTACAACAGAAACAGTTTACAGATTTTCGCCCAGAGATCATATTAAAATGGAAGTAACTCTTTGCTTTTGTGAACTTGCTTATGGGAAAGTGATTTTGAGTGTAAAGTTATATCCCCTTACACATTTTTTAAAGAAACAATCTTAAATTAAAACGTGTTAAAGATCTGTCTCCAAGTAACCCTTGTCGTCGAATGGCCTTCGGTCCTTGATAAGCGGTGACTCCCTTATAAAAAAGACGTCTTGGACTAAAAATTAATTTTTTCTTCATCTATACATAAATTTTAAGTATTAATTCACCTAGAATTTTCATTCAATTCTTGTGTTCTTCTATATTCGTTCTATATCTCAAAACAGTGGGGAGATTTCTAACCACACAACTGAGAAAATATGTACATTTCTACCTCAGTAATCAAAGACTACTCTATGATGAACAGAAAAGATATCGAAACGCGAAAAAAGAGACACAGATAAAAATTCCCGAAATAAGTTTAAAAAAGTAGAAAAGCACATAGGCCTGGTATAGATCGACTACGAAAAAGTTTAGGATAGAATCTTCTAAGTATAGATCATAAAAGATGTACTTAATGCCAGTCAAAATTATAAAACTTTAGGACAATACACGATTAAGATAATTATACAGAAAGACATTTTCCAGGGAAGCTCTTTAACACCGATACTGAGTATTATTTCCATGGTTCTTCTCAACGCGATACACATGAAGCCTAATGAAGGATGCAAGTTTACACACAGAAAGAAGAATTAATCACCTCATGCATATGGACGATTTGAAGCTATTTTTAAATAATATAATATAGGAAAAAAGAAGTAGAAAAACTAGTGCAACATATAAATCTTCAGACGGGACATGTTGAATGTGTACTAGTAAAGATGAATAGGGAAAAACTATAGACGCGATAGAATATGCAACTACTAAACCAAGAGGAGATGAGAGCATTTGGCAAACATGGTACTTATAAATATTTGTGAGTTCTAGAATCAAACAGTATTAAATCAAGAGAAATGAAGGCACAAGAAGAACAAGAAAACTCTTCGAAACTAAATTATATAATAGAAACTAATAAAATGAATAAAAACTTGATCAATATCTTTAGTAAAATGTTAATAGGCTTGACAAAAGAACTCAGACACTTAGATCAGAAGACTAGAAAGCAAGTTACTATGCACAATGAACTACACTTATAAGAACAGGCAGAAAACCAGGGAGTATAAACGAGTGTGTGACTGACACTAAATGAAGTGGAAGAATGCATTATTTATAACACAGGAATATTAAGCATCTTAGTAAAAGACACCACCAAATTGAAAAATATTACGAATAGTTAATCTAGAAATAGAAAGACAATATAATAAAACGAAAGAAGAAGAAGCTTCATGGGCTATTTATAAGATTGACCCAAAAAGTGTCGAATGAAAATGTATAGACATGGCTACGGACAAGACGAACAGAGAAACTGCGCGCATGACAATGCGGTTAGAGCGAATTATATAAACGCTAAAATTAGTTCCACCTTCAAGAAAAAACAGTTGATTCAATCTGTAGAAAAATATATACGAGAAATTATAAATGAATATAATAAATAAGCCTCCCCCCCTCAAATGCTAAAACATTTACGACTGCGTAGAAAAGGCGTTGCATACATTTTTAACATTTAGCCATTATTGGCGAAGAAAGAAGCATAAAAGTCTCTACGATATTTAAGTACGAGCAGACAAACTAATTCAAGCAAAATGTAAGGAGAATCTACAGAAAGGAGGAAAAATTGTAATACAGAAAAGAATTCCTAAACGAGTAAAAAGACAGATCTCTGTAAGTTTTATGGAAATCGCTCAAGACAAATCATTAAGCCACTGGACGTAACAGACTAAAATATTACTACTAAGTTAAAAACTTACAACGATAAGTACTAGATGGAATATATTCTTATCCAGAAAATAGCAATTCTTCCCTCTTTGCCAGAAACATCGCTCCTGGGATGTGAGGACTAAAAGACAAAGTAAGTGAAGCTGCCGAAAGTAAACACAAATTAAAAAGCAGTCAATATATTTTAGTTAGATATGAATATTGCCTCTATATTAGAGCAAGTTTTTTAGTCACTCCTGTACAGTTTTACGTTTTATTAGTCAGTCTTGAATAATTTCATGTTTTATTAGTCACTCTTATACCGTTTTAGGTTTTATTAGTCACTCTTATACAGTTTCACGTTTTATTAGTCACTCTTATACAGTTTTACGTTTTATTAGTCACTCTTGCACAGTTTCACGTTTTATTAGTCACTCTTATACAGTTTTACGTTTTATTAGTCACTCTTGTGCAGTTTCACGTTTTATTAGTCACTCTTGTACAGTTTCACGTTTTATTAGTCACCCTTGTGCAGTTTCACGTTTTATTAGTCACTCTTGTACAGTTTCACGTTTTATTAGTCACTCTTGCACAGTTTCACGTTTTATTAGTCACTCTCATACAGTTTTACGTTTTATTAGTCACTCTTGTGCAGTTTCACGTTTTATTAGTCACTCTTGTACAGTTTCACGTTTTATTAGTCACCCTTGTGCAGTTTCACGTTGTATTCGTCATTCTTGTACATTTTATGTATGATTAGTCACTCTTGTATAGTTTTATGTTTTATTAGTCACTTTTGAGTATTTTCACGTTTTATTAGTCACTCTTGTACGGTTTCATGTTTTATTAGTCACTCTTGTACAGTTTTACGGACGAGATCTCAGAAGGACTTTTAGATTTATCCTCGTTAGCATCTCACTTGCCACAGTCGAAAATCATTATGGATGACCACGAAACAATTCCAATCCCTCTCACTGTTAACTTTTCTACAATTCAAATTGAATTAATTGTTTTACGTGTTCTCTAAGACGTTAAGCACAAAGTCAGTGTGGATTTGATGAAAATGTTTTTGAAAAATGAACATGATTTGAACTAGGGACACCAAGTTTTTCAATCAGTGTCGTTCACCATTTAGGCACAACCGAAAAAAAAACATCCGTATGTGGATGAGTTTGCGAGTAAACCGTTTTTTTTCAATTATAAAATCGATTTCAAATTATCTAATCACAGACTAATCAGCTTTTATTGATGAAAATAAAAATGGCGTCTAGTATGTGCTAAAATTACAAATGGCTAACATCCATTAGAATCGCTATCATTACCATTATCCCAATCGTCAGAAACGATCGTTTAATTGATTTGTTATCTATTAGAGAGAGATTATTTTGAATAAAAATTCTAATCGAAATCAAAACAAACATAAATCCTAAACATTAAAAATTCTAATTACAAACAAAATTTTGACTTGAATATAATTTCGTTTTCAATAAAAAAACATTGATCAGATCTGATTTAATTATCTAAAACAACAAAACGCAAAAAGAAAAAGAATCAGGTAGTCTGCATCGACAAAGAGACGAACCAATAAACTATATAAATTATTATGTGCTCATTTAATCTATACAGTTACTGATTAAAACAATATTTCAAAGTTAAGCGTGACAGGGCATACAAAGTGCTTTTCATGATTAAGCATGGCATATGAAATAAAATCTTATTTAAAACTTCAGCGAAACAAAACTTAAACGAAGCACAACTAAAGCGAAAAAAAAACTAAAACGAAACAAACTTAGAACCAGATTAAAAAAATTAATCTTGACAGAAAAATTGAGAATCAAAATCTTGACTATAAATATAAATGCTTCGAAATTATGAAAATATTATTCTTTCTCTTTGTTTTTGTTAGGGACGTGGTATCGTTCCGGATATGAGACATTTACCAGCTATTTTAGAGACTGCATCCATCTTTATAAGCGTAATTGGTTGGATCTTTCTTGCACTTGGTTCACCAGGTATATTCACCGAGTATTCGTTTACCTTCTTTATCATATATATAAAACATCAACTGCTATAATAAAAATATAATTGAAATATAGACATAAATTGCCATAATAAAAATATAATTGAAGGAAAAGAAATATAATTTGGTACACATCACCTTATAATCGGATACTAAAACTAAACCTGGCAAGAAGTTACTAAACCTCATCGCAAAACACTTTCGGTAACTAATCTCTTGCATAAAATC
Source organism: Euprymna scolopes (assembly GCF_053919585.1). Taxonomy (NCBI): domain Eukaryota; kingdom Metazoa; phylum Mollusca; class Cephalopoda; order Sepiida; family Sepiolidae; genus Euprymna; species Euprymna scolopes. The sequence continues at coordinate 56,107,150 of NC_136489.1, read as the reverse complement.
CTTAATGAATATAACTCTCCTATAGTTTATCGGGAAACTTAGAGATGATAATAAAAGTACAAAATAATAAAATACTAATCAAGAGAAGAAAATTATAACAAACTGCATAAAAAGTGACAATATAAAAACAATAAATATAACATTTAGAACATAAATAGCAATCACCCAAAAAGTTTTGACAAGCTTCTGGGCTTGACCTTTACTCCTGATCTGAAATGGAACACGTACATCAAGTCTGTTGCCAAGGTCGCTGGAAAGATGGTGGGATTCCTCAACCGCTCTATCTATATAAAAGCCAAGTACGTCCAAGGATGGAATACTGCTGCCATATTTGGGCAGGAGCAGCTAAAAACAGCCTATCCTGCCTTGACAGAGTACAAAATAGACTTCGTGACTCAGTGGGGGATGCCCTTTTCTCTTCCCTGCAACCTCTCTCCCACAGAAGAGACGTTGCAAGCCTATCTTTATTTTATCGTTATTTCCATGGCAGGTGCTCGTCTGAACTCCAATCTCTGGTCCCACCTCGCCAATCTTTTACAAAAAACACCATCTAGCTGAATCCACTGTCAAAAATTTTCCCCACTCTTTGTCAATGCCTAAATCAAAACGTAGATTCCATGAACAAAGCTTCTTTCTTAGAACTGCACGCCTGTGGAACTCTGTTCCGGTTGCCTGTTTCCCACCTGACTACAACTTGAATGTCTTACAGTCTAACGTAAACAAATTCCTGATGAACCGCCCCCTTAAGTAGACACTTTAAATATCCACACTAACGTACTGTACTTACAATAACCCTTATCCCTGAGTGGCTTCCGGGCCTTGATAAGTTGTGACCACCTTGTAAAAAAAAGAAAAAGGAATAGTGAAAAGAATAGTTGTAACTGTTGATTCGTGCACTTTGTCCGTCACAAAAAGTATTGTTTACCAAACTACAACATTTGCTAAAGAAATCTGAAATAACAATAAGTATTTCATATGTATAACTCTCTAAAATTTAAAACCAGATATTACGACAATAAAACCACATTCAATGAAAAATGACCTTTACTCCTGATCTGAAATAGAACACGTACATTAAATCCGTTGCCAAGGTCGGTGGAAAAATGGTGGGATCCTTATATTGATCCAGTAGATATCTCACTGCTGATGCAATTCTCTATCTATATAAGAGACAGGTACGTCCAAGATTAGAGTATTGTTGCCACATTTGGGCAGGAGCTGCTAGAAAAGAACACGTCCTGCGTTGATAGACTTCAAAATAGACTTCGTAGCCTCATAGGAGATGCCCTTTTTTCTTCTCTGCCACCTCTGTCTCACAGAAGAGATGTAGCGAGTTTATCTCTGCTTTATCGTTATTCACATGGCTAGTGCTCGACTGGGCTTCAATCTATGGTCCCCCCTCGCCAAACTTTCACAAGAAACACTCGTCTAGCTGAAAACACTATCAATAATCCCCCAACCCTTTATCTGTGCCTAAACCTAAACGTAGATTCCATGAAAAAAGCTTCTTTCTTAGAACTGCACTCCTGTGGAACTGTCTTCCGTTTTCCTGCTTTCCAGCTGACTGCAATATGGTTGTCTTCAATTCCAACGTAAACAAGTTCTTGATGAGCTGTTCCCCTTAAGTTAACAAATTTATCGAATTTCTATTACTAACAATTACTATATTGTTCAATTGACTACTGTACACTTTTAACCCTACCCTCAAGTGGTCTTTGGCTCTTGATAACTGGTGATACTCATGTAAAAACATCGAATAAAAATGGTAACAGTGACCGATTACTGGAAGCATAAAAAATGGGTTTTCGCCATTAGTCAACCCGTGTAAATTATGCCTAATCAAAAAATCTGAGATTACGAACGTCAAAAACTGTCTAATCTATTAAACTTTTTTTTTACATGGGGGTCACCACTTATCAAGGCCCGAAGGCCACTCAGGGATAAGGGTTATTGCGTGTACAGTAATCAATGAGATAGTATTGTAGTAATCATTAGTATTGGGGGTTTTGATAGAGTATCTTACTTAAGGGGGCGATTTGTCAGGAGTTTGTTTATGTTGGACTTGAAGACGTCCAAGTTGTAGTCAGGTGGGAAACAGGCAAGCGGCAGAGAGTTCCACTGGCGTGCAGTTCTAAGAAAGAAACTTTGCTCATGGAATCTACGTTTGAATTTAGGCACAGATAGAGAGTGGGGAAAATTATTGACAGTAGTTTCAGCCAGACGGGTGTTTCTCGTGAAAGATTGGCGAGGGGGGGGGACGAGGGATTGGCAACGTCTCTTCTGTAGAATTGAAATAAGAAAAAAAACTCAGAATATAATTGATATTAAGATAACAAATTAAAATCATTGCTAAAATAAAAATAAAATGAAATTTAAGTACTCCGAGCACACAGATGTTACAATAGAATGAACTATCAAATTTTATTCATTGAATTTTGTCCTCGATCATTAGGGATTTCATTATTTTATTTATTTATTTATTTCCGACAAAAATTGTTGTCAAAACATATTTATCACCTTAAAATATTGTAAAAAATCTGTGAGAAATTAGAAATATGTTATTATCATCTGAGCCTTCCTTTGCTGATTATAAACCACCTTAGTGTATGATTACTATTTCCTGTTAATTTTTGTGTTATGTGACCTGCAGTTTAAACGTTTATCTGTTAACTATTTAAACACACATATATCTACTGTTTTAATTATATAGAAGATTAAATTGACCTGCTGATAAGAGGCTTTAAGTAATTATGTCAATAATGAATATTCAAGTATTATCTAACGGTAATACAAACTGTTAGTACAAACCTGTTGACATAGAAAAGGTGGTTTATGCCAAATCAATGGCAGAATATGATTAAATTTCCACTCATTTTTTGCATTAAATGTTTATTCCTATTTATCTACAACTGTGATCTACATCAAACGGATACCATAATAGTTAGTTCGATGCACTTCCTCATAACAAAGGTCTGTACAAAAATTTCAGCCAGTTCGGCCCAATACTTTCCAAGAAAAATCATAAGGTAAATATGGTTTTGTAGTTACCCATCCCTATTAATCTCTATTAATCCATATTAATCTATATCCGTGTATAAAACGGATATTATAATACTTTACTCGCTGCACTATATCATGAGAAAGTTCCATACAAAATTTCAGCCAAATCGGCTAAATAGTTTCCGAGAAAACTTCTACATTAAATATGGTTTTGTAGTGACCAATTCTTATTAATTCTTAACTGTATATCCAAACGCATACAAAAATACCTAATTCGCTATGCCTAATCATAAAACACGCCCACACAAATTTTCAGCTAAATTGGCCTAGTAGTTTCCGAGAAAAAGTAGAACGGACAGATAAACAAAAGGAAATATAATATATTTGTAGCCAATCGAAAAATTAAACCTTAGATCTATCAAGGGAGGCGGATATCTATAGTCGGCCGCCATAACACTGGTCAACAATAAGGAACATGCATTATAACTTTTGACAGTTTTTCACTCATTAAAGCATCCCAGTGAGAAGGAGCTTACAAATAATTATTTCAATCTAATTTATAAAACTCACTATGTCTGTGTGTTTCTCTGTCTGTCTCCATATTTACAATCTTTATCTTTTCCGAAACGAAAAGTTGCAGAGCAGCGCTTTTTATGGACCGTTCCTTTATGGGTCTTTAGCCGGTTAAAATAGTTGTTACGGGGCCACACAAAGGTAAAAATTTAAAAAATCGTTATACATTTTGTATATTCATCCTAGTTTATTTTTAATCAGTACATATGCGTGTCACGTTGGTACAGTGGTACCATAATAAGCTGTGAATGATACTGATTTGTTTCCAGTTTCGATTCCTTCTGATGGCACCCAAATGCTTAATACTATTTTTCTTTTTACTTTTGAAATCACGACGATAATAATATATAAATCTGGACGAATTAAAGTCTCAAATTTAAGCGTATTTTACGATCGGGCAAAGGCCTCTTCTCATCCCGCTAGTAAATAATATTTTAGTATTATATAAGAATACGTTTAACAATTGCGGGATGTGTATAAATTTTTATTCAATATTAGTCTTCAGATGAATAATTTATCCAGCTGGCAAAACAAAATGGTACCTGAATCGTTCTAGTAAACCGATTTACGACTTTGAACTCTTCTTTCATCTAAACAACAATGGTAGCCAATTATTGTTATAATCGATGTTGACATTTTCTGTCCTCACTTAAAATCATTATTAAAAAGAATGCAGCGGGTGCACCGGGTTTAGCAATCCGGCACGATTCAGGCTTGTGGCGGCCTCCATACATACAAAAAGAAACAATATACGAATACAAAGAAACAACTTAAAGCAACGAACGTGACACGATATCATTAATATGAATTGCGAAGATTAAAAACAAAACAAAGACAAAATAAATACACACAAAAAATTTCCAAAGAATAAAAGCTGAAAATGTCTGGTGAAAGGTGTCACCCCCTCTTCTCCAGTGTTCTCTCTTATATGAGACGAAGTGATGCAAAACCCTTCATTACGTGATCAGACAGACATAATTACAAACACTATAGAAACTTGCATAAAAAAAACGAGAAAACTAAATAAAAACAGCTTCCACCTTCCAAATAAACACACCGATTCACGAAATATTATGATAAAGATTACAGACTTATGTCGTATTTTGTTTTGGGATGAGGATTTATAATTTGTAGGGCTGTGACTACAGCATATTCTTTTCATTGTTTTGACTCTTGTGTATATATCCGTTAATATCTTACATGTTTTTATATAGACGAATGAAGTTTTCGGTTAATTTTTTTTTACATCGGCATCACCACTTATCAAGGCCCAGAGACCACCCGAGGATAAGGGTTAACAGTGTACATTAGTCAATTGAAAAATATAGTAATGTTAGTAATAGAAATTCGGTAAATTTGTTAACTTAAGTGGAAGGGCTCATCAAGAACTTGTTTACGTTGGACTTGAAGGCAGGACATGTTCTTTTCTAGCAGCTCCTGTCCAAATGTGGCAACAATTCTCCATCCTTGGACGTACCTGTCTCTTATATATATAGAGAGAATTGCATCAGCAATGATATATCTACTGGATCGATAGAAGGATCCAACCATTTTTCCAACGGCTTTGGCAACAGATTTAATGTACGTGTTCCATTTCAGATCAGGAGTAAAGGTCAAGCCCAGAAGCTTGTCAAAACATGAGACCTCCTCAAGACGAGAGTCATTCATTTCAATTGATGCCAGATGGGGATCAGATGATGTAAAGATAGAAGTTTGGTTTTAGATGCATTAAAAGTAACGAGCCACTCCTTTCCCTATTGTACCACGTGCTCAAGGTCAGAGGAGAGAGAATCAGAGAGAATTTGGTCGTTTACGGTCTTAGATGTGCTACCATAGATAGTAGTGTCATCAGCATAAATGTCTGCGAATGATGTAAGGATGTGATTTGGAAGATCATTAATGCAAATCAGGAAGAGAGTTGGGCCCAAGATGGACCCTCAGGGACTCCAGCATTAATACTGTGAGCTTCTGACTTCTACCCATCAACTACTACTCTTATGAACCTATCAGAGAGACTGAGAAAACATAGTTGGAGATCTTGTGAAGTAAACGTTTATGCCATACCCTATCAAAGGCCTTTGATATGTCAAAAGCAATTGCCCTAGAAAGGTTGCTTGTGTCTAACTGCGTCGGATATATACCCGAAAGTCAAAAGAATTAAAAGAATATTCTGTTGTCACAGCCCTAATAATTTGGATTATATGGATTATTCCGACTATTGTTCTAATCTTGGTTGTTATTCTAACAACGTTTCAGACTATGTAACGTACGAACTTTTTCTGATATATCTTGTCGAACTCGGATATCTTCCTGTCGGACTTGGGAATCTGTACGGAATTTCAGAGTGTTTACTTGAATCCACATGAGTTGCATATTCTCGTTTCGAAGTAATTAGCAATTGTATTCTTAGTATCGTCCGCTCTGAAAATTGAGCCTTTAATACCAGAAGATTTTGTCACTTTTGCCATGTACTTTATCCGTTCTTCCACGGGTCTTTACGGAGAAAATAAACCTGAAAAAGTTTGGAGATTATATCGGCCGAAATGTAGTGATAATAACACTCAAAACAAGAACAGTATTTCGAATAATCCGAATAATGCAAATCATAAATCCTCATCTCAAAGATTCATAAAACAAAAAATAAAACAAAAAAATCAACAAATTCCCAAATATATAAACAAATCAATTTACGAGGTATGGTCCAAAAGTTTTCACACTTTTGCCGTATTTTAAAAATTTTTTAAAATTACATTTTCACCCCCATACAAGGCGCATTGCCACTTTGGTGTAGGGGGCTACTATCAGGGGCAGCAACTACTGGGGGACTATGTTGGGATTTGGGCAGCAAGATGTCGGTTCACGTTGCACTTGAACTTCTGCATGTCAGTACAGTTGGGGAAGCAGGAACTTGGAATGGAATTCCAGAGTCTAGCGGTTCTAGGGAAGAAACTACTGGAGTAGAAAGATCTCTTACATCTAGGGATCTCTACTGTGTGGGGGTGGGATTTAGCTGCTTGTCAGGTTTTTCGAGGGTGTCTACGTCGTGGGGGCACATGTGTCTGCAGTTCGTCAGAGCATTCACCATTAAAATACTTGTAGAACAGGCAGAAGGATGCAACGTTTCGTCGATGTGACAGAGACTGAAGCTTAGATGACAGTTCAGGGCCTATCAGACTGGCGACTCTTTTTTGAACCTTGTCTAGGAGCGAGAGACTAGCAGCAGATGCACCAGCCCAAATGTGACAGAAATACTCCATACATGGGGGAATGGTGGCCTTATAGAGGTACAGGATATTTTCAGATGTCAGTTGTTTTCTAGCACGGTAAAGAGAGCCCACCTTCCTTGTAGTGGCCCTGGCAATGTTTTCAATATAATTGTTCCAACCCAGGTTTCCTGTGAACGTTAGGCCAAGCAGTTTGAAAGATGTACTCTCAGACAGGGAGTCACTGGCCATTGCTTTAGGTGGCAGAGAAAGTTTCTTGTAATTATTGAATGAAACAAGTTTAGTCTTGGCAGCATTGAATGTGACCATCCATTTATGTCCCCATTCCACTACAGATTGGAGGTCATCCTCTAGTGTTTTTGCCATTTCTTTAGATATGTGTTTATTCGTTTTCCTGTCATGCCTGTTATAGAGTGTAGTGTCATCAGCATATATACCCATCTCAGAGGCAGTTTTGTCGGGGAGGTCATTAATAAATATTAGGAACAATAGAGGTCCAACGATAGACCCCTGAGGCACTCCCGTATTTATATCACACTGTTAAGATGTACGACCGTCGAGGACAACCTGGATTTTTCTCCTATCTAAGAAGGATTTAATTATGTTAAGTATTCTTCCAGTGATATCGTATGATTTAATTTTCCTGAGGAGACCCTTGTGCCATACCCTGTCAAAAGCCTTAGATATATCTAGAGCTACCGCTCTGCCCTCCCTCGCTTTGTCCAGTGAATGGTATATACGTTCAGAGATTACAGTGAGGATGTCAGCTGTGGAACGGGCATGTCTAAATCAATATTGTTTGTCAGTCAGAAGTTTAGCATCTGTAAGGTGCCGGACTAGAGCATGGTTTATTATGGTCTCAAATATTTTGTCGAAAAGTGGGAGGAGGCTAATGGGGCGATAATTTGATGGGCCAGTTCTTTCGCCAGAATTCTTGAATATTGGTACCACAGAAGCAGTTTTCCAACAGCCCGGAAAGCATGATTCATTAAGGCATTTGTTGTAGATTTTGGAGAGAACTGGGGCTACTTCGGCTGAGCACTTTTTTAATAGTACAGCTGGGATGAGATCAGGTCCGCATGCTTTTGAAGTGTCAAGGTTTTTTATGATAGCGTGTACCTGAGCAGGATGATTTTTAGATCGTCTAGCGTGGCGTTTGTCCGCAAAGGAAAGTCAGGCAGGAGGTGGTTGGTAGGGTCCAGTGTGGAGTTCGAGGCAAACTGGCTGGCAAGCATATTAGCTTTGTCGGATGCTGAGCAAACAACCTCGTGATTGTTCGTTAGCGGGGGAATTGTTCATTGCCCATTATTTACTACACTGTTGTAGATTTTCCAGAAGTCACAATTTCCTAATTTTTGTGCTTCTATGCGCTTTTTAGTGGTTTCAGTAAATTCTCTCTTAGCTGTCACTATTTCTTTCTTAACGTTACTTCTAGCTTCTATATACTTCTGTTTGTTGGAACTGGACTTATGGCTGTTAGTTAATGTTACAGGGTTAGTTTGTAGAGGTTATATATCTAATGAATAATTACACTCCTCAAAGGGATTTAGGGGCATGCAGTGGAAGCGGTTTTGTGGGGAGGCTTGTTAGAAAAGCGTTAGTGCGAATTAGGACTCTAACCTGAGGTTTTTCCATTTTTTTAACTTTGTGTTAGTTTAGGTACAAGATAACGTTATAGTTTGAGTAGGTATTAGGAATTGAGCTAAGAAATTTAGCCCAGTCACTGTATATTTAGGTTTACGAAGGTTAAGGTGTAGGTGCAGTACACTCAGGGTGTAATTGGAGGTACATTTTAAGTTATGGTGTATTTCGCATGTATAATTAAGTAAATAGATATTTGGGCAAGTTTTCAGTAGGTGCAAATAGAAGTTGTGTCAGTATGTCTACTGTTGAGGAGGAGATAATTTCAGTTTTCATTTAAGAGTCATAGAGAGTTTTGCATGACAGGGAGTATCGGATTTAGTTTAGTATTGTTTGTTGCAAACCCATCTAGGAAGAGGCAATTGTTATGTACTGAAGATCGCTTTGCATCCGAGTGCATACTTTGGCTGGTAAGTACCAAACTGGATAGGAATCAATTCTAATGTATGTCAGGGGTAGGAATCTATAGGTATTTAGTGAAGACTGTTAGGCCGTTAGTATGTGAAAGTTAGGAGCTGGAGGTTAGGGATTCCACTACTAAGGCGTATGTATAATGTAGGGGTTTAGTAACAGCTAGAGGGGGGCAGATTGTTAGCTTTCAAGGGTCAGGGTTATTTACTATTTTCAAATTCATTTGTTTAATTTATTTTTTTAATTATTTGTTAACTTATTATTATTATTACTACTATTATTGCTCTCAAGTAGCTTTCACAGAAGTTATCAAAGAACTGTATATTTCGAGATAAAATCTCTTTTTCAAAAGAAAAGGGACCAAAGCATGTCCCTAAAAAACCAAAAAAACATTGAAATATTGTAAGGCGGAAATGGATATGGGAACGAGACAACTGTAAAGCAGAAAGGGGTTTATATTTATATTACTATAACTATTTTTTTATCTTACAGTTTATATACTAACTTGAGTCCACAGTATTTCCTATGAACTGCATTGACAGAGCCTTCAAACGCAACTTCTTTCACACTACAGATAATGCTTCATGCAAACCACAACATCCTCAAAGGATTAAATACAATATTTTTATATATTACTATCATCAATCAGGAAAATAATTCTTTATTAGTATTGATTCAATTAATTTTATCTACATTTTATCTATTCCCTTATTTGCCAGAAAATGGTTGCATCATTCTATCGCTCTAGAAAGTACCTGAATGCAATTCCCCATTTATAATCAGATAAATTTACATATTGTTGGAATTTTCTTGCACCAATAATTGTGCATCCCCTGTATACATTTATTATATTTGTTATTTTGGTTCTTATATTTGATTTTCTGTATTTCGTGTCTTTTATTGAACTTAATTTCGTATATTGTGGCTTCGTACGAACTCCCTTTAATTTGAATTGAAGGGCGGTGCTGGCTTCCTGGTGGTGACGTCACTGAAAATCGGCCTCTTTTGGATATCAGCGGCGAGGAGATTGGACGCATTTCATTGACTGCCGTGCACGAGGATTTCCCTGAGTTTTTTCTTCAAAGAAGTATAACCGGCAAAGAATCCCCAGTCGCAACGAGGCGAACTTCTGAAAACTTTATATACTTGGCTCCCGTTTGCGCGCATTTTGAAGGAGAGTAATTTTCAAAGACTTTAATTAAGGAAAAAAGCACCTGTGATGTCTGCACTCAATTTTGTGAGAACGTTCCTTAAATTTTATTTTATTTGAGTTATTAGGAAGTACTCCTATTTGAATTTTTAAATATTGTATTCGTTCGTTGATACGACATTTTCAATATAAGAACCAGCGTTGTTTTTTTGTATTATACTTTGTTCCCTAACGTTCTTTGTTTTTGTATTTAATGTCTGAAAAGGGAAAAATTTGCAACTTTACTGTAAATAAAATCTCTTCTTCGTTTTAAAACAAGATCTTTCTATTTTTCCTTCACCCCTCCTTTTTTATTTCCTTCTTTTATTTATTTTTTTCTGCAGGCTAGTAGTTTCGCGTTGAATTTATCTGAAAGAGGATAAATTTCCGACATTTTGCAAATTTAATGTTTCCTTATTTAGAACACTTTGAAAATTAAGTGTATCCTTTTCTAATCGAGATATGTTTTAATTCTCTATCTTTCAAGGCATTAGTTTAGCTAGGGTGAAATTTAACTTCACAATCCCACTTCTTGAACCTTTTGTTACCTCATCCGCCTGCATCTATAAAACCTGTTTCTTGGATTCTCCCGACTACTACAAATTTTCTGCCATTATTTAAAAGCATTTTGCAAATTTTATGTTCCCTTATTTCGGAATACTTTTCAAATTAAGTGCTTTGTTATTTCGAATAATTTTTGCGAACTGTATGAAACGATAAGCGTGCCCCCTTTCTATTTCGAAATAAGCTTAATTCTTTTTCTGTTAGGTCGGTAAAAGGGGTTTAACTTAATTTCATCAGCCCACTTCTTGACCCTTCCTTCCGCTACCTCACGCCTGTATTTAGAACCGGTTTATATAGATAATTCCGACTACTACAATTCCCTTCCCATATCAAGTTAAAACTAATAATTTTCCTCGAACATTTGACATTCACCTAAAATTCTCTAATTTAGGATAATGCGTCTGTATAGAGATCGGAATGTATATTTAGTTCATTTTTATGTACGTTTAATATATCTTTATTTATGTCTATCTAATATACTAGCATTTCGGCCCGGCGTTGCCCGGGTGTTTGAAGGTGTATTTTGAGCAAAAAAAAAAAAGAAAAGAAAAAAGCGGTCAATTTTTTAAACTTTGACCCCTATTATGACTCATTAACATTTATTATTTTGGGCTCATATCAAGTTATTAAGTTAGATCCATGTCCAAGGAATCTTTATCTAAAATTTCAAGTGTTTAGACCCCAAATTGTCGGAGGAGTTTGGTAGAGTTCTCAAAGGTCAAATCGTCGGACCCCTCAGCAGCCAAATTTCCGGCCGAAAACCGATCACATCGAGTTTTTTAAATCTCAGTACCCCGTATATCAAATTTCGAGTCTGTAGACTAAAAATTGACAGAGTTATTGCGTAAGGAAATGTACAAAGACACACAGACACACAGACACGTTCACTTTTATAGATATATATAAAGATAGATAGATGTTATGTACGTATAGTATAGTGCACTATTTTTCGTATATATTTTTCTCAATAAAAAGGGTTAAGCAATACGTATATAGTTTCCATTTTCTACCTTTTATAATTGAAGTTGTAACATTCATTATATAATTTGCATTTTACTTTCATTAGTTTAAATTCCACGGGTATTGCCGTTTACGTTGGTAGAAACTATAGGTTTGGTAAATTGGATTACTTTACGAAATGGCTTATCAAGAATTTGTTCACATTGGAGTTAAAGACAACCATATTGCAATCAGTTGAAAAGCAGGAAATCGGAAAAAAGTTCCACAGGCGTGCAGTTCTAAGAAAAAAGCTTTGTTCATGGAATCTACGTTTAGGTGTAGGCACAGATAAAGAGTGTGTGAAATTGTTGATAGAGGTTTCAGCTAGTCGAGTGTTTTCGTAAAAGTCAGGGCAGGGGGGAAGATGTTGCAGGGAAGAGAAAAGAGAATCCTCCACTAAGCATTATTTAGCTATCTATCATTCCTTCTCATTAACCGTTATCCTCGAGTAATCTTTGTCCTTGATGAGTGACGACCTGACAGTAAGAAATAAGCAAAAATCAAACAAGCTTACTTGTAGTCCCATGAAAAAAATATGAAGAACCTAATAAACTGTCACTCTGACCATTGAACCACATATACATTTTTATTAAATTTTTTAAAACTATCTATAAGTATTAATTATAGCGTTATTTAATTATTAAATGTATAATTAATGAATATTTAAACGTATTTAAACTTTTTTTTTTAATCAGGAGTCACCACTCAGGAAGACCACCAGAGGATAAGGGTTAATGACTGTAAGGTTGTACTGTAGTAATTGTTAATGGTGTAAATGGAGTAGAATTTGATTATTTATGGGCACGGCTCAACAAGAACTTTTACTTTTACGGTGGATATAAAGGCTACAAAGAAGCATTATCCATAGAATCTGCGCTTATATATATATATATATATATATATATATATATATATATATATATATATATATATATATATATATGTATATATATATATGTATATATACATATATATATATATGTACTGCAAAATTTTGTTGAAAATTCAAAGACTCACATTTTCTTTTTATAACCTTCGTTTATTTCCTGGATTTTTTCCATTACAGCTGTTTCATTGATGAGTTGGCAATTTTACGAGTTATGTTTCCATAAAAATATACTGTCCCCACCAACTTCTTCAGATGTTTATCCATTAGATTTTTACAGCAAAAGATATATTTTTAACATGCTGGACATCGTATTCAGGTAAAAGTATTTCCACTGCCATGCTTCTTCACTTCCTCCGTCTTTTGGTTTTATGTAAAGATAGTTTTCCGTTTTAACCCGTACTTTCGTATTTTTATTTTTTATTTATTCATTATTTATTTTTGTTTTAATTTTCCCTTTTTTCCTATTTGTTTTTTTTTCTCCAATTATCATATGATTTTATATAATTTTATTCCTATATTTATGCGTGTTTATTTTGTTGTTGTTTTTTTTGCTTGGTGTTTGAATACGTATTATATTACCCGATGCAGGGGAGGTCACTCTCGTGGTATCATTTTTTATATATAGGATTACCTCCCTTGCATTTTTTTTAAAAATTTGCTCTAGTGCGTGAAATTAAATATCTGTTTCTTTGCAAACACCCGTGGATTACATCTAGTCTTTTGTTTAATAATTTTTCTTTTGATATTAGTATATGGTAAGATTCTAATATACATAGGTTGCATCTTTTCTATTTGCTAGGTTTATATTTTTCCCCCTTATCAATTATTGACCATCTTAATTTATACTCAGTTTTATTTTCCTTTAATTCCTTAACCCATACTGGTAAAGTGGTTGAGTTTTTCTTTGTTTTTTTCCGAAAAAACTTTTGGGTTGTGTGTTTTTCAGGTGTAAACTTTTGTTAAATAAATATTTTCTTAATGGAAACTGTATAAGAAGGGAACTCGCAAAAATTGCCTGAGCATCCTCTGTAGACAACAAGCAATAAACTTACCCTACCCGAAAGCCGGTTGGCAAGGCTTGAAACGGGCGGATCTCTTAGGTATTACCCAGGCGGTGTACGCCAGTTCAACAATAACTGGCCCAGTTCCTGGACCCGCCCTGTTGGGCTGATTGTCAAGAATAGGTTATTGACTGGTACTTTCTACCCAGGTCTCCAAGCAACCGAAACAATAGGGAGACGAACAGCCAAAAGAATATAACGAGGGTATAATGCTTTGTTTGTGGTAAACATCAATAAAAAATATTACGATATTAATAAAAAGTACAAGAAATATTGGAACTCGAGAAATGTGAAAGGAAAATATCATGTAGCGTTGAAAGATAAAATCCGCATAATATTTGCTCGACTGTATTTATAAAATGCAACTCAATTACTAAAATAACATTTTCCATATAAAAAAAAAAGAAGTGAAATGTTCTACTGCAATACTTGTTTTTGTCGACATATTTCAAGCGGTTCCTTTGTATAACATGGAGATGCGTGTATTTTGATATCTGTAAAGTGCGCAGAAATAACCCTGGACGAAAATAAATGGATTTGGATTGTTGTGCGTATAATTAGATAGAAAGAAGGAAATCCCGCTGAAGGAAGAGTTTTCGACCTCACGACGTTCACCGTAAACAGATGAGATCAACAATTTTAAATTTAGATTCGCATGTTGCTTTTCTAATGATGTTTACGGAGAATTTCGAGCTCAATTGTTTCGATGCGCAAACACGCATTTTATCTATCAAAGTAAAGTCGTATTCCTATCTGTTTGCTCACAATTTGTTAATATATACACAAGGTATGCTCTTTAACAAATAGATATTAATACTGAAAACGGACTATTACATGCTTTCATTCCTTCATGATTTCTATATATGCTATTTATTGTAAAAGAGGTCATCAGTCAAGTGGTTAATTCATTTGCATATTATGTTAAAGAAAATATGTTTAAGTAATTAGCTCTAAATTTTAATGGAAGCTAGTAACATGATTATTTAAAGTATTCTATTTTAAATATTACATGAAGTTGATGGATTTAATTTGTTTTTAATTTAATTTGCATTTAATTTATCTTTAATTATTAGTGTAACCGTCATCAGCGGCGCTTAAAAACGGAAGTAAATTTAATTTAACGTATAAGTTATTTCCCTTTAAGCTATGAGATTTTACTTACCTGTTTGACTTTCATAGAAGAAGATGACTATTTTTATGCTTCCAAAATCCCCAAATATGGTCAAAATTCAGGAAAATCGTAACAAGTAAGGGTATTTATGATAATATGTGACCAAAACTTCCGCCATACAATATGTTTTTTTTTTTTACCTTGTAACGCCGGGTATGTACAGCTAGTATTTCTTTTTATTACATTTTCACCCCAAACAAGGCACATTGCCACTTTGTTGTAGGGGGCTACTATCGGGGACATAAGCATCAGGGGTACTGTGTAGGAACTTGGGCAGCAAAATGTCGGTTCACGTTGCACTTGAACTTCTGCATGTCAGTGCAGTCGGGGAAGCAGGAACCCGGAAGGGAATTCCAAAGTATAGCTGTTCTGAGGAAGAAACTACTGGAGTAGAAGGCTCTCTTGCATCTCGGGATTTCTACTGTGAGGGGGTGGGATTTAGCTGCTTGTCGGGTTTGTCGGGGTATTTACGTCGGGGGAGCAAAAGTGTTTGCAGTTCGTCAGAGCATTCTCCGTTAAAGTACTTGTAAAACAGGCAGAGGGATGCAACATTTCGTCGATGGGACAGAGGCTGAAATTTAGCTGACAGTTCAGTACCTATCAGATTGGCAACTCTCTTTTGAACATTGTCTAGGAGCGAGAGACTAGAGGCAGATGTACCAGCCCAAATATGACAACAATACTCCATACATGGGCGAATGGTGGCTTTATAGAGGTATAGGATACTTTCAGGCGTTAGTAGCTTTCTAGCACGGTAGAGAAAACCCACCTTTTTCGCAGCGGCCCTGGCAATGTTCTCAATGTATTTGGTCCAACTCATGTTTCCTGTGAACGTTAGGCCAAGGAGTTCAAGAGATATATTTTCAGATAAAGAGTCATTGTCCATTGTTATTGGCGGTAGGGAAGGGTTCTTGTAATTATTGAAGGAAACAAGTTTAGTCTTGGCAGCATTGAAGTTGACCATCCATTTTTGTCCCCATTCCACTACGGAGCGGAGATCATCCTGTAGTGTTTCTGCCATTTATCTAGATATGTATTCATTTGTTTTCCTGTCGTGACTGTTATAGAGCGTGGTGTCGTCAGCATACATCCCCATCTCACAGACAATTTTGTCAGGGAGGTCATTTATGAATATTAAGAATAGCAGAGGTCCAAGAATAGACCCCTGAGGCACTCCCGTATTTATATCATATTGTTTACATGTACGACCGTCAAGGACAACCTGGATTTTTCTCTTATCCAAGAAGAATCTAATTATGTTATGTATTCTTCCAGTTTTGCCGTATGATCTGATTTTCCTGAGAAGACCCTCATGCCATACCCTGTCAAAAGCCTTATATACATCTAGAGCTACCGCTCTACCCCCCTCTTTGTCCAGTGACTGGTATATACGTTCTGAGATTACAGTTAGGATGTCTGCTGTGGAACGGGCTTGCCTAGATCCATATTGTTGGTCAGTCAGAAGTTTAGCATCTGTAAGGTGATGGACTAGGGCTTGGTTAATTATGGTCTCAAATATTTTGGTGAAAAGTAGGAGGAGGTTAATGGGGCGATGATTTACTGGGTCAGTTCTTTCGCCAGAATTCTTGAAAACTGGCACTACAGAAGCGGTGTATATATATATATATATATATATATATATATATATATATATATATATATATTCTATCTATACTCCCATAAATTCGTTTTTCTTTTGTGTGTATTGATATTCATATTAAAAACCCTCTTTTCTATTTATTTAAAAGAAAATACAATTTTCTTATATATATCGGTTGTGAAATTGCATTCACTAGCAAAAGATCTAGCTAATTTACTATTTAATATTCTTTTAAACATTCATTTTAATTAATTCCCTATTAGATTTTCAGTTTTCTTATGGAATGATCATCTAGAGTTAAATATTACGTGTAATTATGTTCATGCAGATATCCTACATGATTTATACTTGCATAATATTTGCGTAAAATTTTTACAGTAAACAAAAAATTGTTTTCATATATATTATGTATACGTATATATTTTTCTTTAATGTATTAGTCTATTTATCTATCTATATATCTATAAAAGTGAACGTGTGTGTGTGTGTCTGCGTTTCTGTCTGTGTACATTTCCCTACGCAATAACTCTGTCAATTTTAAATCTACAGACTCAAAAATTGAGATACAGGGTACTGAGATTTGGGGAAATCTATGTGATCGGTTTTCGGCAGGAAATTTGACTGTTAAGGGGTCAAAGTTCAACGGTTTGACCTTTGAGAATTCTACCAAACTTCTCCGACAATTTGGGGTGTAAAGACTTGAAATTTTAGATATAGTTTGTTTGCACATAGATCTAACTTAATAACTTGACATGAGTCAAAAAAATAAATGTTAAGGGTCATAATAGGGGTCAAAATTAAAAAAAAAAATTTGACCTCTGCGGTCTCTACCAAATTACTCGGACAATTTCTGGTCTAAACATTTGAAATTTTACATAAAGGGTATTCAGAGATAAGGCAAGCTTTTTTCATCGGTTTGGGTGGAAAATTTTTAGTTACCAATATATAAATGTATGTATGTATGTATGTTTGCTTGTCTGCCCAATGTTTTCAACAGAGGCGACGGATTTTTACAAAATCAGTATCGTTTTGAAGTTCGACCTATTAGACGACAAATATCGAAAAATTGGCTAAAAACAGTAATTTTTTCACCTTAAACTGGGCACTTTTCTACAGGGGGGTCGCTTTTTTTCGCCGATATTTTTGAAAGTCATCCCCTCCTTTCAATTGTCTAGCCTAAATTTAAAAAATGTTATTTCCGGTTTGTCGGTGGTCGTAACAGCATAGACGTCAGTTTTTTTCGCCGTTCTTTTCCTCCTTTGCGGTACGGGTTCGAGCCTGCTTTTCTACTACCACTTTTTTTTTCTTTTGCTCAACATACCAATCCAAACACCCGGGAAACGCCGGGCTGAAATGCTAGCATATATATATATATATATATATATATATATATGTGTGTGTGTGTGTGTGTGTGTGTGTGTGTACTCCTATAAATTCGTTTTTCAAACGTGTGTATTGATATTCATATTAAATTCCCTTTCTCTACTTATTTAAAAAGAAATACAATGTTGTGATGTTTGGGGTGTGGAAATGCATTCAATAGCTAATTTGCATATTCTTTAAAACATTAATTTTTATTAATTCCCTATTGTTTGCTTCGGTTTACTTATGGGATATTCATCTTTAGTTAACTATTACGTGTCATTATATTAATACAGATGATCTACATGATTTATACTTGCATAATATTTGCGTAAAAAGTTTATAGTAAACACAAAATTGTTTCCATATACAAAATTGTTTATGTATACGTATATATTTTTGTTTAAAAAATTTTGCCTACCAAACTTCGCCCAGAGTTTTTGGTCTACAGACATGGAGCTTCATATATGAGGTATTTGAATCCATGCGAAACTTTATATTTGGGTTTTAGCCCGGAAAAATTGGTGCAAAAGTGTGAAAATTAAAAAAAATTAAATGTATTAAGTGAAGGTCGAACGCCGCCATTACGAACGCATATCGTAGTAGCTATTGGTCCATGTTATAATTTTTAGCCTTGCAGTAAATATGTCTTCAGTGCCCAGTCATTGGTGGAAGATGCAAAAATAACTCGTAAACTGAAGGGTTTGGTTTCGATTCTAGGTGGTGGCGCCCGAGTCTTTAGTTTTTTAAAACCTTTTTAAATCATTACTATATATTGCGCCCAATATAATCTATAATATGAATCTCACCTGTTTCTTTAAATGTATGTATATATGTGTATGTTTGTCTGCCTAAAACTTTCGACAGGCGACAGGTTTTCACGAGATTGGTATCGTTGTGAAGCCGACGCTTAGGACGACAAATACGGAAAAATTGGCTAAAAATATTAATCACTTCACCCTCAACTGGACGCTTTTTCGCCGATGTTTTCGAAATCCATCCTCTCTTTTCGATTGACTAGCCTTAATTTAAACCTACATCACTTCCGGTTTGGCGATGGGCGAAACAGCAAAGATGTCACGTTTTTCCTATGTTCTTTTCCTCCTTCGCGGTATGGGTTCGAGCCTGCCTGCCTACAACCGCTTCTTTTTTTTTTCTAAACATACACATCCAAACACCCGGGCAACGCCGGGCACACAGGCTAGTATATATATATATATATATATATATATATATATATATATATATATATATATATATTTATATATATATATACTAGCGAGGGAGACCCGAGGTTGTGTATATTGGGAACGGATGTTTTGTAATAGTTTTCTACCCCCCACCCCACCAAATTTGTAATTTTGTAATAATTTTGGGAGCCGACATATTTCAGGGTTCGATTTTCTACTGTTTTTGACGATGATATCTTTCAAGTATTTTATTTATTCATTCCATAAATACATTGCATTTTCCATAATTATAACGTCCCAGTTAGTCATATCAATTTCCACTAAGCTTAAGTTAGCGGAAATTGATCTGAATAACTGAGAAGTTCAAAGTGTTGATCGAAAGCAACCATAGGAAGATGCAGTAAGTTTGAGGAAAAGCGTGTTAAGCAGTATTGAAAAGTGCTCGAAACTGAAGGAGTACATTAAATATCGTCTCTTACAACGTGATTTTATTATTTGTATTTGACTATGTAGCAAAATATTATCTTCTGGGTATGTATTAGTACTTATTAGTGTATCTCATTTGAGTAAGTTCTGTATTAAAAATAAAATGGACACTATTCTCATAAAAATATTGATGAACTTATATGTGCTGGGTGTTATTACTTTTATGCCTCTAAACTAATTTTACGCTATCCAGAAATCCAGCTTTCTCGAACATATTTGTTGATTCAATTTATTTTTCATTCCGTGGAATTTCCATGGGTCCTGCTCGTATCTAATATCAAATGATTAACAAAACTAAGGAGAGGTCTGTCAAGGAGGGAATTCCAAAGTCTAGCAGTCCCACGGAAGAATCTGATTAGAAAGCTTGCCGGAATGTAGAAACCTCTACAGTGAAGAGGTGAGATTTCGATGGTAAACAGGTTTGTCGAGGTATATATGGGAAAAGGACACAAGCGCATTTATCTAGGAAGAGAGGAAGCTATGAATCCTAACAAATGAATAGAAAATAAAAGTCAGGAATGTTTGTTGAAGAAAACCGTCAATTGAAAGTGACGCGATCGCTAAGGAAATGGGGATTACATATGGGTCAGAATTTTCAAATTAGCGCGTGTATCTTGCTATCTTTAGGACTTCTGTCCATTGGACGCCAACGGCGTTGCACAATATTAGCTTGCTTAAAAGTCTCATCTTTTCTTAAGCTTTTACTAGAAGATGGAAATTACGACTCGAGGCGAAACCTGAATTTATCAATATGATTGAGAAGCAAAATCCCATCAAAACATAGTAGGATGTTGAGTGTTTCAATTCAAATTCAAAACGATGAGGTCGGCTCAGAAGTTGATGGTACCCATTTTGGATGAGTGTAAATGGAAAATTATTTGCCAGAAAACAAAATAACGTAAAGTTGTATTAGTAGGATTCTTCGGACTACTGTTCTCATCTGTAGTGTTACTTTTAAAACGTTTCAACGGATGTTGTCACCGACCTTTTAAAGATGTATCATGTTAAATTCAGGAATCTTTCTGATGAACTACGTAATCTGGCGGAATTTTTAAGTTTAAAAAGCAAAATTCATGTATCATGGACTTAAACGGAAACTAACTATAAATCAAACCTGTAAAACTTCCTAAATGATGTTTTGGTCACAATCGATCACAATCGAACTGTGCCCTCTTTAATTAGATTTTTCGATTATTTATTTTCGATATCGAGACATTCTAATACAAAACCTATCTAATAACAGTCCACTAATATAAAGTACATTTGTGTGAAATTAAAAAAAATCGGCCGTTTTGGACTCCATAGGAATTGAACTCATATATATATATATATATATATATATATATATATATATATATATATATATATATATATATATATATAGAGAGAGAGAGAGAGAGAGAGAGAGAGACCGAGAGAGAGAAACAGAGAGAGACGCACACACACATACACATATATATACACATATACACACACAAATATATATATATATATATATATATATAGTAGACTAGCATAGAAACTCGACGTTGCTCGGGACCAAATCAGGACCAACGAATGCTCTATATTTCCAATATTTTATTTCCGTTAAAATGGGTGAAATTGCCCAATTTTCAACCCATTCGATTGATTGCCTGCTCTATTCGGGGGCTCACCACGATGCCTCAACTTAGTGCACAATATATTGTAGTCTACATTACATTGTACAGAACCTACTATTGATTTGATAAAATTATTTTATATAATAGCTTAAATTAAAGTTTAAAAGGCAAAAGCCAAGTGTCATGATTTAATAGTACTCTAAAGAAACACATTCATTTCGAACGCCCCCCCTGTCTTATTAAACAACCGACGGTTGACTTACTACACCGAGATAACACTTCTTCACTTGTGATGTTATGCTGTATCAGAACGTTTACTTTGGTCAAAATCGTTTCTTTATAAATCTGACATTCTCGATTATCAATTTCCGATACCTATCGGAGATAATTCGATACAAAACCTATTTGAGAATGCTCCCAGATACATAAAGTACATTTGTGTGAAGTAAAAAAAGTCGGCCTGGTTATTCTGGAGTCCATACACACACAAAGTAGATTGGATCGTAAAATTAGGAAGATACAAGAGCTAAGTGGTTAACAAAACGCACTAACAACTTGAGTGTGTAAAGTTCGAATCCAGTACGCACATGTTACATAAAAAACGCCGATATTATTAACGAACTCTTATATCTCCCAGTTTCAAAATCTTGCAGTTTGAAAATTTTAAATCAGGGAATGGAGTTAACGTTTCTTTCAATGTGTAATATTGTATCAATTTCTGCTTTGTATATCTACTAAGATTAAAGATTTGGTATATATATATATATATATATATATATATATATATATATATATATATATATATATATAGCTTAATGCGTAAGAGGAAAAGAGAGTTTAATTCCACACGAAGAGACTTATCTGGATAATGCCAAGCTCAACAATTATTATTGGAGCTTTTACAATAGGACAACAAGTGTATGAAATGAAGTCACACAGCTATATATTGGTTGATATAGAATGGATCATTTATTGAATAATGGAATACAAGCAAAATTTGGGGGATAGAAGTAGCTCTTTATGCCAGGGAATTTCGAAACCTAATGCTTCTCATCAGAAGAGTAGAGAAGGTGCTAGGTAACATGGGGAAAATGCGGCGTCTAGCGCAGGGTTCATTAGGGACGAAAAAGATTAAGAGGAATTATAGAAAGTTGGGGGAAGCTTTATTGAATTCTAAATAAGTAAAGGAGAAGCTTTTTATATATAGCATGATATATAAGATTTTATATGGTCTTTAACATAGTGTTGAGCTTAAGGGGTATATGTTTTAGGCTTAAATTGGGGGTGTATTATTGCTGCATGGTAATTTATTTTAACGGTTTGTGGTGTGTCTATTATATATGGAGTGGTATTTTTTACAGGTGCAACCTAAACGGTAAAAGGCGGCTATAAAATCGCTTATAATTTGGGGGAGGGGTTATGCAAGGTTGTAATATTGATTAGGTAATATGTGACAATATTTTTAAGTTTCTTCTGTTATGATATAGGGAGTATGATTATAAGGGGGCAGTCGGAGGATAGGATTGCAATGTCTATGCGTGCGTTTAACTTGATGCAAAAGGTTTAAAGATACATATAGTTGGCAAGGTGGTAGAGTAACGAGACATTTACTACTTATAAAAGTGGCAATAATACCAATAATAGTAGGTAATTATGATAATGAAAATGACAATAATAATGAAAATTATAATAATAGTAATAATAATAAAGATAAAATAAAATAAAAGTAAAAATGAAGATAAAAATAAAGATAAATATAAAAATAAAAATAAAGTACCAATAGCTGTGATAAAAGTAATGTCAAAGTTAATGGTAATAACAATGAAAAATAAAGATAATGGTAACGATTATGGTAACAATGACGGGGATAGTAACAGGGATAATAATAATAATAATAATAATAATAATAATAATAATAATAATAATAATAATAATAATAATAATAGCAGTAAAAACAAGGCAATAATAATAATGATAGTAATAATAGTAATAACAATACTATTACCACTACCTCCACTATCACCATAATTACTACTACTATTACTACTAATGATAATAATGTTAATAATAATTACTAGAGGATGCGTAAAAAAAGGGATACAGACAAGTGGGGGTCTGAATAACAGGAAATAGGGTTGAGGAGCGAGGGGAAAGTGGTCCTGTGAAAAAATAAAATAAAGTAAAATAAAAGAATATATATATATATATATATATATATATATATATATATGCATATACATATATACGCACACACACACACACACACACACACACACACACACACACACACACACACATATATATATATATATACAAACACAGATACACAAAGAAAATACACACACATAAAAAAAAGTTGAGGACATATTGAAAGTAGATGTAGAATTAGCCGGGAAAGCGTAAGAGTTCGGTGAACAACCCCCTCCCCCCAAAAAAACCTTCACTGGGAAAGATAGTTTCAAAAGTCCATATTAAAACTTTAAATTTCTTGAAGTCCGATTATAAAGGACATCACATTTATGTTTTTTATGAAAAGCCCCTTCTCTACTCTTCTGATGTGAAGCATTAGGCTTCGAAATGCCCTGGCGTAAAGAGTCCCTTCTATCCATCAAATTTTGCTTGTATTCCATTATTCAATAAATGATCCATTCTATATCTACCAATATATAGTTTTGTGACTTCTGTTGTCCTATTATATATGTATATATGTATCTATATGTAACTCTTTCCAGTTAACGAAAGAGAAAAGGGGATTCTTAGTAACATATAAGAAATGATAACATTACGAACGAAATATTGGGATATCTGGGATAGAGGGCAAATACTATAGCGGTGGAGGGGTAAAGCTGGAGAGCTATTGCGATGAAAGGGGTATAAGCCAACACTGGGATTATCACATATAGGATATTAGAGGCACGGTATGTGATTAGAGAGTTGCCATGATACGTTAGGGCATATGAGTTTATATTATTTTATTATTTATATTACTTGTATTAATCTGACTATTGTTCTCACCTTAAGTATTATGTGTACAATATTTCAGTCGGTTTGGCTTTCGATCGTCTTCAGGCACGTTGATTGTTGTTTGGAAAAGAAAGGAGAAAAGTTTTTTCCAAAAAAACAACCAACATGGCAGAAACTGATCGAAGGCTTAACCGATAGAAACGTTGAACATGTAACACTCAAGATGAGAACAATAGTCCGATCAATACAAGTAATATAAACGGTATATTTAGTTTGGCTAACCAACTAATCAGATTTCTTCTTATTTATGCAAACAAATTAATGTTTTCATCGGTCAAGTGATAAGATTAACTTACACAATGGTTCGACTTCTATTTTATACATCATCGTTCTATATTTTATATTGTAGCACACCTATTTAAGTGAGAGTATCTGATTATTACTTGAACCTATCTTACCACATGCATGTATATGGGGCATTTTATGTATTGTTATCGCTAAGTAAAGTATTTCCATATATACATTTATTTGCTAATTCACTACTAAAGTTTAATAGTTTTTTTAAGTGTAGAAGTAAAAACTTTACATTTAGACACAATCAAAACAAATTGACAGTGTCCTTTCGTATAATTTTTCCACTTTACTATGAGTATCCAGTATAGGCACTGTTGAAGTAAATATTGAAAATTAGTGTAGAGGATATTATATCGCTTTACAATAATTTATGTGAATATATATATATATATTTTTTTTTTTTTAGTACAGTTACATTTATCATAAGTTTATTAGTAAAAATGTAAAACAAAGAATATTGTAAATTATAGTCCTAGTTCTTTTTTCAAAGAAACAAGTGTTCTATTTAGAATAAAAATAACTAATTATTTAACAAACGTTGACAATTCTTATTAATTTGAAATAAATAGAAAAAGATTATAAAACGTTTATTAAATCTTAAAACAAATAAAAATGTGCCCGAGAAAAAAGATAAACTTGTTTTGCAAAAATATATCATAGAAGTTAATAAACATGTAAAGTATGCAAGTTTAGTTTATTTGTTATAATTTTTTATTCTGTAATTAAGTTATCTCTTATATTGAGCATAATTTTATCGCATTAGAAATATATAAGATGTATTATTTCATGTAGCCACATAAAATTTCATAAAACCATATAACATTTTATATATCAACCTTAGCATATACATCAACGCTGCTAAATCCGTGGGTAGATTGCCATTCATGTTCGTAGTTTAGTACACACGCACTCACGTACGCACATACGAAGACACACACTATATATATATATATATATATATATATATA
The DNA here is from genome assembly GCF_053919585.1 of Euprymna scolopes. Lineage (NCBI taxonomy): Eukaryota > Metazoa > Mollusca > Cephalopoda > Sepiida > Sepiolidae > Euprymna > Euprymna scolopes. Next base: position 56,081,903 of record NC_136489.1, on the reverse strand, counting down.
TATATATATGTATGTGTATGTATGTATGTATGTGTGTGTGTGTGTGTATGTATGTGTGGTGGCTAGTTTTGTTCAAATGACCAAAGGAACAAATCAGTTTACAAACATAATTTTTGTTTATTTTTTTTATTGTTATATATACACAAATGTCTATATTTTTTTTAGCCATTGTACCTGCATTTCGCAAGTGTGGCATGACCGCCTAGGGGAGCGATATCCCTCCCCATTGGGGGGATTAATACCCCCTAAAATACTGAGTAAGGCAAGGTAATTATGCTGATATTGTATGTTAAGTGTTAATTGGGTGCCCGGACAACGGCGGGTAACCTATCTGAAGGGATGAATTTATTGTATTTTTGTAAAACAGAAATTGTATTGTTTGAGAAATGTGACAAGACATGTCAGATTAAAGTTAGAATGAAATCATACATTCGTTCTTGGATGTCTTGCTTTCTGAGTGCGAGAGGTCAAAGTGTTAATTTTCTGAGCGTGGGAATAAATTTGAGTTCTGATCCCAGATTCGCAGGCATATGAAAGTTCTGTTAGGTTTCCACACACACAAGGATTTGGGAATTCCCCGAATAACGTGTTGGATTCTGATTAGCCTGGGGAACAGCTTACCCTACCCATCATCTTCCAATATAAGCAAATGCCCGGCGCAGAGGACATCAGATCGAAGCCGAACCTCGAGAGAAACACACGCACCCAAGAAAACGCAACCCATCCCCCTTTCTCCATCACGGTCGCCATCGAATAAGATTTTGGAAAGTTTTCTGGTGTAATCGAACTGAACAATTGTATATATGTAAAACACATGTAATTTTTGTGAATTAACTCTTAGTAGACTAGAAACCCCTGTGTCTGTTTTCTTTTGATCTGCATGAGAAGTTAATTAATTTTCAACGAACACTCACCTCGGGAACCGACAACGAAGCTTGCGAAACAAGAGAATCCTGTTAAGTACCCCCGGAAGAAGACGATCAAGGCCATTGCAGTTTCGACAGAGTCAGAGGCTACATCTTCTAACCTGCGGCGGGAGGCTTACACAAGTCATAACGAAAAATATTGTCTTTAGTTTATCTTATTACTCTGATGAGACGATCAAATATTAACAAAAACAGTACAGTGTTCCAAACAAGAAAAGACGAAAAGATCAGTAAGTAAAAACATAACAAGTCTAGCAGCCACCGTCTAGTTTTTCACCCCAACAGCACAGTGCCACTTTGAAGTAGGGAGCTACTACCGAGGACATAAGTTGCAGGGGTATTATGAAGGGAGATGAGTAGCAAGATATCTGTTCACATTACACTTAAACTTCTGCATGTCAGTACAGTTGGGAAAGCAAAATCCCGGAAGTAAGTTCCAAAGTCTAGCAGTTCTTGGGAAGAAACTATTAGAGTAGAAGTCCTTCTTACACCTAGGGATCTCTACTGTGAAGAGGTGGGATTTTGCTGCTTGTCGGATTTGTTGAGGGTGTTCACGTCGAGGAAGTACAAGCGCTTGTAGTTCGTCAGAGCATTCACCATTAAAGTACTTGTAGAACAGGCAGAGGGATGCAACATTTCGTCCATGGGACAGAGGCTGAAGCCTAAATGACAATTCAGCCCCTATCAGGTTGCTGACTCTCTTTTGAACCCTGTCAAGAAGTGAGAGACAAGTAGAAGATACACTATCACAAATGTGACAACAGTACTCTATATATGGGCGAATGGTGGCCTTATAGAGGTACAGGATACTTTCAGGACTAAGTAGTTTTTTAGCACGGTAGAGAGAGCCCGCCTCCTTCGCAGCAGCCTCGCCAATGCTCTCAATGTATCTATTCCAGTTCATGTGCCCTGTAACCGTTAGGCCGAGGAGTTTGAAGGAAGTACTTTTGGCTAATGTGTTCTTGGCCATTGCTATTGATGGTAGAGAAGGTTACTTGTAATTATTGAAGGAAACGAGCTTAGTCTTGGCAGCATTGAATGTGACCATCCATTTTTGTCCCCATTCCACTACAGATTAAAAGTCATCCTCTAGTGTTTCTGCCATTTCCTTATATATATATATATATATATATATATATATATATATATATATATATATATATATATATATATATATATATATTATAGCCAAGACAAAGTCAAATATGCGTATATAAATAGATTTGTACTATGTATCCTTATTAAACCGACAAATAAATCTATGCATAGAAATCTGACTTTGTCTTGTCTATGATTGCTATAATTATTTTTAAGCTCCATCATACTTGTTGAGTCTTACACAGCTTGATAATTATAATCCTAAAAAAACTTTATATATATTCTAACATATATATTTATATATTGATTGCAGCTGATAGAATAACTTACTGACTAAATAGTTTTCCAACGAATGATAAAAATATAAAAATTAAGAAAGTTTTTTTTTATATAGTCTTAAAGGTTAAAAAAACGCTCATGGAACGGCTCATCAAGAACTTATTTACTTTAGACTTGAACACAACCATATTGTAGTCAGCCGGAAAGCAGGAAAACGGAAGACAATTCCACAGGCGTGCAGTTCTAAGAAAGAAGCTTTGTTCATGGAATCTACGTTTAGGTTTAGGCACAGATAAAGAGTGGGGGGAATTATTGATAGTGTTTACAGCTAGACGAGTGTTTCTTGTGAAAGTTTGGCGAGGGGGGACCATAGATTGAAGCTCAGTCGAACACTTTCCATGAAAATAACGATACATCAGAGACAAACTTGCAACATCTCTTCTGTGAGATAGAGGTTGCAAGGAGGAGAAAAGGACATCTCCTACGAGGCTACGAAGTCTATTTTGAACTCTATCAAGGCAGGACAAGTCCTTTCTAGCAGCTCCTGCCCAGATGTGGCAACAGTATTCCATCCTTGGACGTATCTGGCTCTTATATAGATAGAGAATTGCATCAGCAGTGAGATATTTACCGGATCGATAGAAAGATCCCACCATTTTCCCAGCGGCCTTGGCAACAGATTTGATGTACGTGTTCCATTTAAGATCAGGAGTAATGGTCAAGCCCAGAAGCTTGTCAAAACTTGAGACCTCCAGAAGACGAGAGCCATTCATTTCAATTGATGACAAATGTGGATTAGAATGTTGATGATGTAAGGAGAGAAGCTTGGTTTTAGATGCATTAAAAGTAACCAGCCACTCCTTACCCCATTGTACTACGTGCTCAAGATCAGAGGAGAGAGAATTGGAGAGAACTTGGTCATTTAATGTCTTAGATGTGCTACCATAAATGGTAGTGTCGTCAGCATAAATGTCTACAAATGATGTAAGGATGTGATTTGGAAGATCATTAATGTAGATCAGGAAAAGAGTTGGGCCCAGGATGGACCCCTGAGGGACACCGGCATTAATACTGTGAGCTTCTGATTTTTGCCCCTCAACTACTACTCTTATGAACCTATCAGAAAGAAATGATTTAATAATTGAGAAGACTTTTCCAGCTATACCATAGCTAGCGATCTTATGAAGTAAACCTTTATGCCATACCCTATCAAAGGCTTTAGATATGTCAAGAGCAATTGCCCTAGAAAGATTGCCACCGTCGAGAGATTTGCTAATCCTATGTGATATAACTGTAAGCACATCTGCTGTAGATCTAGCAGAACGGAAACCATATTGAGTGTCACTAAGAAGGTGTGTGTACTACATCCGAGGTCTGAGGTACCAATCGGTCACTCAGCAAATCACTTATAAAGGCTAAGTAAGCTAAATAAGTTAAATAATATAACTAATATTTAATTATAACTATAACTATAACTATATATATATATATATATATATAAATGAGAAGAATATACCAATTATTTTGCATTGCTAAGTTTCTTTATTTAAAAGTTTGATCAACTTGTGTTCAGAAATGTTTTATCCATAGACAAACTGTTCGACAGACAGGAAATGTTATTAATATCATTAACTAGAATACCCGTGACCCGTTGGGTCAGTATGTTATATTAGCTATGGAATTCATGTATGAGCGTGACACTTGTGACGTAAAGAAAATAGTTTTTTTTACATAACAGAAACATTTCTATGAAAGTATATTAAAATGAAAAAAGAATATAGATAGATTTCTATGAGTTGTTCTGTTTAATTGATTAATTTTGAAAAAAAAATTACAGTTACTGAATTATAAGTGTTTGACCATACTTATAGGTAAATGTGCACTGAACTAATACCATAATACTTATTATAGTTAAATTCAAATTTTGATATATCTGCTTTTTTACATCATTCATTTCTGTATTACGTTTAAGTTATTTTAAACCCCATTCTTCCCATGTTAAATGATAATTTCGAAATAATAACATTAATATTTCAGTGCGCAGGTCATGCGCGCATGCGAAACCGGCTGTTATAAACCGGAAAGTGGGTTACATACATCGTTAAAAGATCATTTGAGTTTTATAATTATATAGATTAGACGACAAAATCTATAGGAAATTACAACATGCTCAGTAGTCAACCGTTTGACATTAAAAGTTTATGAGCAGTGACAATTTATATTAATACCGACATGGTTTTCCTTCTGAGTCTATTAACAGTTTTCTAGTCCGCAACTACAACTAGCAGCTCGCATCACTGTACACGATCTTGCAACATTTTTTTAAATTTCGAAGCACTGAGGAGTCCCACATCTTGTTTAAAAGTTCCTCTCGTACCGAAACGCGCTTAAAAATCGCCACGTTGTTTAAAGTATATCTATCGCCAACACGTACTTCAAAGTCGTTTTCGCCGCCATTGCTTTTTTCTAGTTGCTTTTCTTTATATCCTCTTCCTCCGCTGTACGTCATCTCACGCCATAGCTTGGTCATTTGCATACGTGTCATGCTGCTTCGGCTACACAGTCTTCATTGTTTTGTTACAATATAATATATTATTACGTTTATTATATATATATGACATCATTATATATATTATATTACACCCGCCTTAGATCGATCAAAGAAGATATCGTTTCGAGATGTTTATGCGACTGTTGTAACATTACTCACGTTACACAAAGGACCCATACGTTGTAGCAGTCTATGTCGCAAAAGAGACCAAGACAAAGAATATTTTTCCTCATTCTCCCGCCACACGTTGCTCTTCGTTATGGCTGTGACGTCTCTCACGTAACAGTTCTTGTTCACGTGATCGTGCTTCTCTCTGACCTCCCAAACGCCCCGGACATGCTCTCGAACGTGCTTTCTCTCCTTTTTATAGTCTTTTCCTTACAGCGACGTCATTTCGCATTTCGTATGCATTTGGATACGCGCGTCTGCTCTCTGTTATACTGTTATTTTAAATATAAAGACAAATGCATTTGTTTCCAACTACTGTACAACGTTTCGGCCGATGTAACCTTCCCCAGAATTCGACAAGATTCTTTTTTTTAACACATTGATCACCACTTATCAAGGCCCGGAAGCCACTCAGGGATAAGGGTTATTGCAAGTACATTACGTTAGTGTGGAGATTTGATGAAGTGTTTAATTAAGGGGGCGGTTCATTAGGAATTTGTTAACATTGGACTTGAAGACATCCAAGTTGTAGTCCGGAGGGAAGCAGGCAGACGGAACAGAGTTCCACAGGCGTACAGTTCTAAGAAAGAAGCTTTGTTCATGGAATCCGCGTTTTGATTTAGGCACAGACATAGAGTGGGGGAAATTTTTCACAGTGGATTCAGCTAGACGGGTGTTTTTCGTGAAAGATTGGCAAGGGGGGGACCAGAGATTGGAGCTCAGACGAGCACCTGCCATGAAAATAACGATAAAACAAGGATAGGCTCGCAACGTCTCTTCTGTGGGAGAGAGGTTGCAGGGTAGAGAAAAGGGCATCGCCCACTAAACCACGAAGTCTATTTTGTACTCTGTCAAGGCATGATAGGCTGTTTTTGGCCGCTCCTGCCCAGATATGGCAGCAGTATTCCATCCTTGGACGTACTTGGCTTTTATATAGATAGAGAATTGCATCAGTAGTGAGATATCTTCTGGAGCGGTAGAAGGATCCCACCATCTTTCCAGCGACCTTGGCAACAGACTTGATGTACGTGTTCCATTTCAGATCAGGAGTAAAGGTCAAACCCAGAAGCTTGTCAAAACACGGGGCCTCACCCAGACGAGAGCCATCCATCACAATTGATGCCAGCTGGGGATCAGAGCGTTGATGATGTAAGGATAGGAGTTTGGTTTTGGATGCATTAAAGGTAACCAGCCACATCTTCCCCCACTGAACCATGCGCTCGAGATCAGAGGAGAGAGAATCCGAGAGAACTTTGTCATTTACAGCCTTTGATGTGTTGCCGTAGATGGTCGTGTCATCAGCATAGATGTCAACGAATGATTTTAGGGAGGTCATTGATGTAGATCAGGAAGAAAGTTGGGCCCAGGATTGACCCCTGAGGGACTCCAGCATTTATATTGCAGGCCTCCGATTTTTGTCCATCTACCACTACTCTTATGGACCTATCGGAGAGAAATGATTTACTGATTGAGAAAACATTTCCAGTTATACCGTAGCTGGAAATCTTGTGAAATAGACCCTTATGCCATACCTTGTCGAAGGCCTTTGATATGTCAAGAGCAATTGCCCTAGAAAGGAAGCCTTTGTCAAGAGATTCACTAATCCTGTGGGATATAACCGTCAGCACATCTGCGGTAGATCTTGCAGAGCGGAAACCATATTGTGTGTCACTAAGAAGGTTATTCCTGCTGAGGTGGTTGACTATTTCTCTATTTAATATGGATTCCAGCAACTTACTGATAACACACAGGAGATTTATTGGTCTGTACTGAGAGCGAGATGACTTATCACCTGAATTCTTAAATACAGGGCAAACTGATGAGGTCTTCCAGGGGGTTTGAAAGCACTTCTCCTTAAGGCTGAAGAAAAGTAGGATCTTACATTGGCCTAAACGCTATGAGAATGGTGGAATCGTGTGAAAATCTACATAACTCCAGTAATAATAAAATTAAGCGGACTTATGTAACAAGAAATCCTCCCAAACTATCTGGCAAATATACTTGGTGAACCAGGTTCAAGGGAATACAAAAAATGCACAAAGGCACAGTTAGAATATTAAAAGTTCTCTCGGTTAGGATGTATCAGATAGAGGATAAATATCAGATGAATATCCGGTATCCAGTAGGATGCCCCCTCCCCAACTGAATGAATGATGCTCGTTATATTACATCACATCACATTGCATCACGTATCACCAACGGACATTTCCCATCTGTTCTTTAAATAATTCCAAATAATTTGGATGCGGAAACATTAGCGGTAGCAATAGTCACAATTACAACAGCTGCAGCAATGGTTCTTTTGTTTATGCATAACATTAGTAGTGTTTAATACAGATCAGAATAAAAAAAAGATCTCCCAGTTGGGATGTGAGATAACGAGTGAATGCCAGACAAAGTAAAAAAGTTTGTAAGAATGTGTTTATACTAACGCAACGGTGTGTTGGCTATTGAGCGGGCAACCCCGAAAGGTGTATAGATAGATTATTATTATTATTGAAGCCAAAAAGTTTTGTCAGCTAAAATATTTAGAATAAATATTTTTTTACACTTAATAGTTCCCAGAAATGTTAAGTTGATGCTAACTTGATAGATGAGACTGATGTAACACTAAAGAGAGGCCACATCAGACCTGTAGGGTTGATGTGACGTTTCTTTTAGTTAAAAGTAATTTTTTGTTCCCGGACGATAATCGGGTTGAAGGAATAAAAATTATTATTAATTTTTATTTGTGAATAAATTCTGAGCTAAGTCTGTTGTTGAAATAGCGGCGGCAAGAGTGTCTTTGTAGCGAAAAGTTGAATCACATGCTGGACTTCAAAAGCGAAAAAGAATGCATAAAATATGTTAGCCAAAATACACAGGCGTTTGATCTCCAAGGGCCGAAATCATAGTGTACAGTAGCCGGAGGGGTGGGGATTTCACACCCGCAATTGGCAAAACTATGAGCCAAAAGTTGACCTGTGAATTTGACAAGTTGAAAAGTCGGGTTGTTTTTGATCTAAGAGAAACACACGCAGTGACTCGGCATTATGTTTAGAACAAAGAAGAGAAAAAAAAAAATGAATTGTCCGAAATTTCAAAACAATAAAATAACGTATCGAGAATTGTCATTTGGTGAATCAGGTCGAACGAAAAAAGGGAATTTATGAAATATTTTTGCTCGGATGGGAGAATGTATTGTCCAATAAGTTCAAAGCGACAAATGCATTTTTGGTCTTTTGACGTAAACAAAATGTCTGATATAATAAAATGGCCGACAACCAGAACTTAATTCAAAGATAAACTAAAATTCCTTTGAATTATCAAAGCGAAAAGTGAGATCAATAGATAATTTTAAAACAAATAAAATCGCGTGATTTGCTTTAAGTCAGAGGAAAAATAATTTTCCTGTATATGAAAAATTCCATTAGTAAGGGAGGAGTTAATTAATACAACGTGTAAGTTGGGCGTTAATTACGGGAGGAGTCAATCCAATTTTGGAAATGGACCAATGAAAAAGGGCCCTGTCGAAGTATAATCAACCAATGAGAAAAGGCCCCGTCGAATTATAATCAAGCAATTTGATTGGTCGATGACGAACATGGGTGTCGTCATCATTCCATAATTGTATTATAAAAGAAGTGAAAAATCAAAGATTAAGTAGAGAAGGAAAAGAGTAAGAAGAGAACAGAGTCAAAGAGAGATAAGTCTCGGCAGAATCACCTTTCTCTCACTCTCTCTCCCTCGCTTGTTTCCTGATAACTCAACGCTTATAACGTGTAGATTACTTAATGAGAATTACGCAAAGTCCGCGATACCGACCAGGTATTTCAACAACAGAAGCTCAGTTGTAGAACTAACTGCTTGCTTGAATTAATTGTCAACTATATGTATATGCTGTAAATACTTCTTTTATGAATTTCCGAAATATATATTATATTAACTAACCTCCGGAGTTTTGTTGCTGATGTGCGTTGATCCGTATATATGTACATTCTTTATTTGCCAAATGTGACCACGGTTAAGGTCACACGTGCAAGGTCACATCTGTGGATATATCTTATTTTGCCATTTGTGACACCGTATCCGTCAACGAACACCCAGGATAACTAGACGATCCACGGGGAACAGGCCTTGAGGACCGAGCATCCGAGAAGAGTCCCCAACGCCTTAACGAAGAACTCACTGGGTGACGCGACGTACTAACGGTTGGCAGACCTGGTTGCCCAGTCGACATATCATAACTGTACCGACCAGGGTGCAGATCATAACTGGGCAGCGATCAGGGGTCAAGGACGTGTAAAGCACACGTCCAAAGGTCACACTGAAGCTAACGATAATATAAACAAAGATACATGACAAAAACACGGCAAGGATTTTTAGGCTACGTATAGTGATGCCTCAATGAAAAAGATCAGTTCGATACTCAACGCGTTAGTGGATGGACGGGATTTTTAGACAGTAACGCCAGTGAAAGTCAGAAGAAGGCGACTTAGCAAGATGTAATCGTATACAAAGCATGCAAACTCTGAAAATGAACCAAGCAGGAATAAATGAAATATCCATGAATCCATAATTCAGGCCTTGGAGTTTTACTTCTCAGAGAAAAATACTTTTGATTTCAGGTCGCATGAAAGGAAGATTTGAATGTATCATGTACTGGTGTTACCACCGACAATAATGTTCATCTCTTGTTTAAAGCTTAGATAGGAAGATAGATTAATAGAGAATACTAGACAATCACAGATCTTAACATGGTTAAGACTATCATAAATGTTATATGTACTGTTATAAATATGCACTAGACGAATCACATATCACAAACGGTTAACACCTAGAAGTTAACAGAAACTCGTTACATAAATATCAGCCAGGGGTGTTTCCATCCAATCCTGCTTCACGAGGTCAATTAGTGTAATCAATTAGTCTCCAGTCCTTAAACTCAAGGGCTAATCTTGTGGCTACACTTTTATCTTCGTCTGGTGATGGACTCGTTTAAATGTTAAAGACAATTGTTACCGGAACAACCGCTCTGATGCATAGAGCGTACAAAACGCGGACGACGCCAAGTCTGTGTGGCAATATCTTTAACTGGTTGGGTGGCCGTTCATCGTCAGACGCCGTGGTTGAGTTCGCCTCGTAGGTATGCTAGTGAATGACTGGTGTATCTCTTCTCTCCATGCAGCCTGGGATGGTTGTGGTGTCGGCGCTGTAAATAACTGTAGTCAAGTCAAAGCGATTTAATAATCAATAACTCAGAAATAATTTTCTTATAAACAACAATAATTATTTATAAGGTATTTCAGGATACACTCTGTACAAAAAAAGTAAATTCCTCGGGTTCTCTACGGTTTCAAGATGCATGCTTTTTCAACTTAGATTCGTTCAGACAGCTTCTCGGTAGGAGGTCGAAAGAAAGAGCTTTTTGACAGCTTTTTTAATGGTATCTTCAGTCCTGAGCGGGACGCCCAAAGCCGAGTTGCACTCTTTGACACCCACGAAGCAAGTCCTTCATCTGCCAAAAACAAACGGTTTTATCAAATTTTCGTTTCCCCTTCTCTCTACGCCCGATTACCATTTCTTCCTCTGTCGATTAGAGATTACCAAACCTTCCCTCTGGTATCTTTTCCTTTTTTCTCTCTCTCAAGCTTCTTTTCTCTTTCTTTCTCTTTCTTTTTTTCTAAAGAAATTTTATTATCATAGTAAACCTTCATGCGAGGTGCTTGATACAAACCACATGGTTTACCTTGACATCTCTATTTATGTTAAGCTAGACCGCATGGCGCCAAATGTCCACTGTACATCGTTGAGAAATTACTTTATTTCTACAATATGGCATTAAAAGCACATTCTACCATTTTTCCGAAATCTGGGCTCTCTTAAACCTCATGTCAAACACTCCACTATCAAATCTAACCATTGGCTCGTAAGCAAGGTAATTTGGTACAGCCCGGTGCAAGCGACAGCGTTACATTTATACACTGACAATATTGTTATACACACTCACCTCTACATTATAGGCGTAGACACAAATCGAGAAGGAAGAGTGATCAAAAGGGAGATAAAAAGTGGACATTTCCAATCCATGAGAGGATTCTACAACAGAAGTGAGAAAGTCTTCGAGTTCTATTTTGAAGTAAACGAATAATTGCAAAAATGAATAAGATACTCGCACTTTTTGGATTCCTTAGACTACTGTTCTCATCTTGATTGTTATTTTCATAACGTTTCGGTCGATGTTACTTCTGCTCTTTTTTAGATGTATTTTGTTGAACTCGGGAATATTTCTGTCATACTAAGGAATCTTTCTGCCGAACTCGGGACTCTTCGTGGAATTTTAAACGGAAATTTTTAATTGATCCACTAGGATAGCCTTCTCTCATTCCGCAAACCATTACTGGATAGGCGTCCTAAGTTTATCATAATTGTGTTTTGATGGGCGGCCATATTGAATTGAATAAATGGTTTCGTTCGAAATTCCATGCAGATTCCCGAGTTCGACAGAAAGACGCCCGAGTGCGATAAGATACGCTTGCAGAAGGCCATATCGATGGAAACGTAAAAATAACACTTTAGTTGAGAACAGTAGTCCTGAATAATCCAAATAATACGAATAATCAATCTTCATCTAAAATTTCAGAAACCTAACGAATAAGACGTTATTTAAACATTAAATTGCTTAATTATTAGCTTATTTATGCAATGGACTTAATAAACCGAATGGTGATTTGAAAGTTGCGTGTTACTAGAAGAAAAAAATATTTGAAATTAACTGAACTTATACAGAACCAGTTTTAAATATGTTAATAGAAAGAAGATATAAAACATAATAAAAATTAAATAGTATCCGCCCAGTTGGTGAAATGACTACTCGCGCGAATGTCCGGAAATACCAAGAAATACTATCTGATTAAGCAGCGCACACATTTTGACAGGTCAGTTGGAAAAAAAGTCACAATTCAACGTTTTTGACAATGTTCAAGTGTGATTATTATATACATCATTTAATTTCTTCGACACATTTTGTCCGTCAGTCTGTCGAAACTTGGTCTGTCAGGATTTGCTTTGTAATCGAATTTTTAAACTGAGCAATAATATGGATTTAGACAAGCCCGTTCCACAGCAGACATCCTAACTGTAATCTCTGAACGTATATACCATTCACTGGACAAAGCGGGGGAGGGCAGAGCAGTAGCTCTAGATATATCTAAGGCTTTTGACAGGGTATGGCATGAGGGTCTCCTCAGGAAAATTATATCATACGGTATCATTGGAAGAATACTGAACATAGTTAAATCCTTCTTAGATAAGAGAAAAATCCAGGTTGTCCTCAACAGTTGTACATCTAAACAATATGATATAAATGCGGGAGTGCTCCAGGGGTCTATCCTTGAGCCTCTACTGTTCCTGATATTCATAAATGACCCCCCCCGACAAAATTACCTCTGAGATGGGTATATATACTGATGACACTACACTCTATAGCAGGCACGACAGGAAGACAAATGAACACATTTCTAAAGAAATGGCAGAAACACTAGAGGAAGACATCCAATCTGTAGTGGAATGGGGACAAAAATAGTAGGTCACGTTCAATGCCGCCAAGACTAAACTAGTTTCATTCAACAATTACAAGAAACCCTCTCTACCACCTATAGCAACGGCCAACGACTCTTTATCTGAGAGTACATCTTTCAAACTCCTTGGCCTAACGTTCACAGGAAACATGAGTTGGAACAATTGTTACATGATAAGGGCTGTCCCCTTTTCATGTAAGTATAAAAATAGAGAGATTAGTTAAAATGAAAATAAAGTGAGAGAAAGCAGAAATCGAACCCTGGACATAAGTTTTAAAGAACAATAGGTTTAAATGGAATGTCCAGTAAATTGTTAATTCGGATAAAATAAATAATAAATAAACTATTCAATTGTTAAAAGAATGTGGATAATAAAATATTGGTTAAATAAATTAGATATGTAGGTTGAATTCCTTTGTGAAAATAAAGAAAAAATAGGTTACTGAAAAATCAGAATGTTCAGGAAACGTGCAAGTCCACGCATGTTGATGGCACGTGAATTTTAGTCACATTGACCGGACATGCATGGATTTCTCAATATAGGAAGTGAGCGTTAGTTAGTTAGAGAGACAGTCAGTGAGAAACTCAGAGAGAGTCTGGAGTTTGGAATTCGAACGTCTAGGAAGCGAGACGATCACTTTGAAACTAAAATGTGAAGCTTTGAATTCTTGATGACGAAAACCACGGCCGGTCATGAAGAAATAAATTCATCATGTGTTTTGTAATAAAGCTCATCTTTGTGTTTGTGATTCTTACAAAAAGGTAAAGTGAAAATTGTATTATATATCTGTGTTATAAAATGTCATTACATACACATCTCGACATCTCATGTCAACACAATGTCTGACCAGTGAACACTATCTCATCATTCTAAGAGCTTTCTTCTTCTACACGTCTAAGGAATGAACATTTAAAATATAGGAATCGTAATAACATGAACAATCTCTCATAACATGAACAATCTCTCTAAGTCTCTTACAACAACATCTCTTTATCTCTAAGACTCTCTTTTAATGAAACCCCTATATGTCACATATACATATTTTGGTGCCCGTGAACCAGTTTGCATCAGCGATGCAAAAACCGAACCTGGGGTCTATATAACATATATGAAATTTGGTGTACGTGACTAGTCCACTCATGCAAGGGTGGGTTAAAAAAAAAGAAACTGGCGTTACCACGAAAAAAAAACACAACGTTTACTAGACGATCACAGAATGCGAAAAAGAAAAAGAAACACAACGTTTAAAAGGGTCCAAGATAATTAAAATAAATAAATAAATAAATAAATAATACCACGGAAAAAATTACATGATCACAGAAATGCGAATAAAAATTTTTTTTAAAAAAGTTGAACACACACGCACACAGAACAAAAGATACAAGAAATATTAAAAAAAAGAAAAAAAAGAAAAGGCCGATATGCCGTAAAAGAAATCCGTAGTAATGAATAAATAGTAGTAAACACAAGTCACCGTGCATAATTCATTGAAATGAATTCTTTTGTTTATGTAAGCACATACACACAACAAAATAAATGTGTGTCAGAAAATATTTTGCGGGTCATCAGTTTGTTTAAAAATCAAGTGTCAATCATGTAACAATGTGTGTCAAAGTCCGATGTACTTTTAAAAAACTTGTGTTATTAAAAAAAATAAATAAAATACACTATAGAAAAAAGAAAGATGCAGAATGAAATCAAATTTATGCACTGTAATAATTTTCGGCTTTTTGGTATGATTTAATTGTTCTGGTCTTTGAAAAAGGGACAAATTTTTGTTTTGTGTCAACGGACTTTTGAAATGTATAATGTAACGAATTTTTATTTTTTTTGTGTTTTGTTGCAAAATGTTTAAATGTATTAAGGTATTTTCTTTTGAAAATGTGTTTTAAACAATATTGTAAATTTATACTTAATGTAAATGTTATTGATTTTCACAGCAAGAATTCAAAGTTATCAGTAAATATACATTAGATTTAAACAGTCTAGGAGAAAATAAAACTAGTTAAGACGTATGGTTGGCTTACAGATTCAGTTAGAATTTTAGAAGGGAGACAAGAATTAAAATTACGTAAACGGGTATTTAGAGAGTTTTTAGATGTGATAAGCCATAAGAAAGATGTTTTGTTTTTAGCATTTGGTTTTGTTGTTTTTTTTTAGAGATCCTAAAATTTTTCTCCAAGAAAAGTGACTTGGTAGGGATTGATAAGCACAAGATGTGCCCCTATTCGAAAAATTTGGGAACCTGGTTAATTAAGTGTTTAAAATAAGCTGGTTGCACGTAACGATTCCAAGCAAGTGGTAAGACTTGGCTTAATTAATAAACAGGCGTTGGAAAGAATATGAAAATTCATAAGGGGACCAGTAAACCGATGATAGGTAGTCCCGAGGCAATCACATATAGCTTAATGAAGTAAGAGACAGGCAAAAATATGCCGTAGATTACGTAAGAAAGATATAACCTTGTATTTTTTTTTTAGAGAGGCATGAATGTGGGATATATCTGATGGATCTTGGAGGCTCTGGTGAGAGGAAAGAAAAATCACAAAAAAATCGGGCAATTAGATAGAATTTAGGCGCAATTAAGGTGTTGGGCGCGAAAGGTGTTAGTTAGTTAGGGGTGATATTTCTTAATCCTCGTCGAAGTTTCAGGAATCCAAGCAAGGAAATCCGAGTGAATCCGTATGAGAGAAAAAAAGGTATATCTTAAACTTCTGAAGCCAACCACAAAGATTTAAGTATATGAGCTTTGGTATGTCCCGTATAAGATAGTTATAGAATAAAAAACAAAGCCATACTTGATAAGACTAACCATGCAGAAAGAGAGATCAGAACACTTTTGGGACGAAGGGAGTCGTCCATTTCGAGGGAGGTGGAAAACCTTTAGTCTGCGGCATATGGGTGGCTGGAAAATAGCTGATGTGAATCATAGGTAAAGACCCTACACCCAAAAAGTAAATGCCAAGAAGATCAGAAAGGTTCTGATCTTATAAAAAAAAAAAAAATAATTGTGAAGTCGGCCGTGGAGGGCTGACTGAAAGAGATTTTTTTTGTTTGTTTTTTCAGCCTGATCTTTCTAGCCGTGTGGTTGTGTAGATGTAAAAATAAAAAATGTACTAAATTTAAAACTGCATACATTTTTTTTTGTGAAATATGGAAGGGAGGGATGTTACATGATAAGGGCTGTCCCCTTTTCATGTAAGTATAAAAATAGAGGGATTAGTTAAAATGAAAATAAAGTGAGAGAAAGCAGAAATCGAACCCTGGACATAAGTTTTAAAGAACAATAGGTTTAAATGGAATGTCCAGTAAATTGTTAATTCGGATGAAATAAATAATAAATAAACTATTCAATTGTTAAAAGAATGTGGATAATAAAATATTGGTTAAATAAATTAGATATGTAGGTTGAATTCCTTTGTGAAAATAAAGAAAAAATAGGTTATTGCAAAATCAGAATGTTCAGGAAACGTGCAAGTCAACGCATGTTGATGGCACGTGAATTTTAGTCACGTTGGCCGGACATGCATGGATTTCTCAATATAGGAAGTGAGCGTTAGTTAGTTAGAGAGACAGTCAGTGAGAAACTCAGAGAGAGAGTCTGGAGTTTGGAATTCGAACGTCTAGGAAGCGAGACGATCACTTTGAAACTAAAATGTGAAGCTTTGAATTCTTGATGACGAAAACCACGGCCGGTCATGAAGAAATAAATTCATCATGTGTTTTGTGATAAAGCTCATCTTTGTGTTTGTGATTCTTACAAAAAGGTAAAGTGAAAATTGTATTATATATCTGTGTTATAAAATGTCATTACATACACGTCTCGACATCTCATGTCTACACAATGTCTGAACAGTGAACACTATCTCCTTCACTCTAAGAGCTTTCTTCTTCTACATGTCTAAGAAATGAACATTTAAAATATAGGAATCGTAATAACATGAACAATCTCTCATAACATGAACAATCTCTCTAAGTCTCTTACAACAACATCTCTTTATCTCTAAGACTCTCTTTTAATGAAACCCCTATATGTAACACAATTGTTTTGAAGGCATTGCCAGGGCCGCTGCAAGAAAGGTGGGCTCTCTCTACCGTGCTAGACAACTACTAACACCCGAAAGTATCCCGTACCTCTATAAGGCCACCATTCACCCATGTATGGAGTATTGCTGTCACATTTGTGCTATTGCATCTGCTACTAGTCTCTCGCTCCTTGACAAGGTTCAAAAGAGAGTCGCAAACCTGATAGGCCCTGAACTGGCATCTAAGCTTCAGCCTCTGTCCCATCGACGAAATGTTACATCCCTCTGCCTGTTCTACAAGTGTTTTAGTGGTGAATGCTTTGACGAACTGCAATCACTTGTGCCCCCACTACGTAGACACCCTCGACAAACTCGACAGACTGCTAAATCCCACCCCACACTGCAGAGATTCCTAGATGTAGAAGATCTTTCTACTCCGATAGTTTCTTCCCAGAACCGCTAGACTTTGGAATTGCATTCCAGGTCCCTGCTTCCCCAACAGTACTGACAGGCAGAAGTTCAAGTGTAACGTGAACCGACATCTTGCTGCCCAAATCCCTACATAGTACCCCAGTAGCTGTTGCCCCTGATAGTAACCCCCTACACCAAAGTGGCAATTTGCCTTGTTTGGAGTGAAAATGTAATAAAAAAACAAAAAAACAAAAAACTAGTCGATTATTATTGTTATCATGTTTTGTAAATTTTAATAGAATTTCAGCTTTAATAGGTGTCTTAGAATGAAATGCTTATTTACAACAACTTTGGCATGTTATCAATTTAGAAACTAAATATCATAAATTATGTAAACACACAAGGTGATCTTAATGCTACATGTATTAATGACATAATTAAGGGGGATATATTTTGAGACATGTACAGTTTAGTTAGAGTTTGGAGTCAGAGTGGAAGACTTTGGCAAGATAGCACAGAAGGTATTGCTTCCGCGTTTAGAAGTTGAGAGAAACGCGAAACTAATAAAATGTAGGAATCAAAAGAAGCCGTCCTAAGCTTCGAAAGCAAATAAAATTTATTTACTTATTTATTTTCGGACTGTTATCCTCATCTTCATAGTTGTTGTTGTTGTTTCACTACGTTTCGGCCAAGTATTCTTCTGGACTTCTGGTGGTTGTTAACCGCGACAAGATAGGAATGCCGAGTCTCTTAACTGTATTCTCAGTGATTACTGCCTTCCATAGATGTTGTTGTCTCACTACGTAATTGCCAACTAATCTGCGGAGCAGTGGATTTCATTGCTAATCGAATTAAAATGACGCACGTTGCTTTCTACCGAAGTGGATGTTATCTGTTTAATCTAAAACTTTTGAATCGAACTGATCAATATAAATAAAAGTTTAATAAATTAGTCAATAGTGAGTAAGCTTACTAGTGTGAACTTAAACAAGGATCACACTGAGTGCATAACAATAATAATAATAATAACACAGATCGGCAAAATAGAATCGTCCTCAGAGATGAGGGACGTAAAATTAAAGCAGACGTAGCAAATAAAATGATAGACAAAACAGAGCTATGAGCTGAACGATGACGAATGACGTTACGTTTTCGAACTGAGAGAAAAAAAAAAGTTTTCATATAAGTTTCTACCTGGGAACCACGATAATGGAACACCGTTTATGATATAGAATGATCTAAGCGTAATGTTGCCTTGCGTTTCTGCCCGTGTGTATAACTCATTTTAGCAAGTTAAGAAGCTAAGAAGTAAATAATTGACACAGTGTTGTGGAGACTCATGCACAAGACATGAACGCTTCCAAACTGTATAAATAGATCGAGAGGTACCGACTATCGTGGTGCTGGTGTGTGTACTTTGTAATACGCTATCTTGGCGTTAAGCACTACGACTGTTGTTATCTATATATTCTCTTTTGTTATTAATAAAAAATACCCCTTTTTTAACTCATATTCGTGTCGGTTTTACTTCAGTGAACTTCTGGGCCACTAATATTAGTCTCTCTTTCTCTCTTTCCCTCTTTTTCTCTCTCTCTTGAGTCAATTCTCTTGAAATAAAATATTGAAGAAAACTCTCAACGAACGACTCCATATGTCTTTGTCTTCATGAAACGAAGCTTATTTTTATAGCAACCACTGGTATAAATCCCCCTCCCCAGTGTGTATTTTGTTATTATAAATGTAACACATTAAGAAAAATAAGTTTTTACAAATAAAAATTTGTGCAGTTTACAAATAGACGCATACATAGACTCTTCGAGCACGAGTATCGCGAACTTATAGGAAGAATTATCATGTTTGGAGAGTTAAAAAGTGAAGATAAATTTATGTTTTCTGAACATGGGTCAATTTGAAATATAGAAATACAACGAATTAAAATATATCACTTTTCCCTCTTAATGTTACAAAGGAACGATCGCAGAAGTTGATACATGCCATGCAAAAGAAGAGGATGAAGCGCATTATGCAGCGATTACCAGATGAAGCATCAGCCAACAAAAAATAATTATCTTATCTACGTATACACGAAAGGCGCGTAAAAGAAGCGATACGCGAACAGTGCGTAAAAATAACCTTTTTAGTAAAGAACGCATTAAGACGCATGGTAGTTTTAAAGTTTATTCTTGGAGAGAAATTTTACACCTGGGAGACAGAGAGATAGAGATAAATAGATAGATAGATAGATAGATAGAGCGAAAGAGAGAGGCAGTGAGTGATAGATAGATAGATAGATAGAGAGAGAGAGAGAGAGAGAGAGAGTAAGAGAGAAATAGAGAGAGAGAGAGAGAGAGAGAGGGGGGAGAGAGAGTTTAATTTTCTTATTTTTCTGTGTTTTCTCTATGTTGGCCTTGTATATAGTTATAATCGCATTCTTCTATGCAGATGTCAGTAACGATTCTGTTTCTCTGTTCCAATGTCTCCTTTCATAGTCACGTGAAAGTATTTTGGTGATACTCGTCTCCAGTCATTCTTATGAATCATCTATGTATCTGTTTCTCTTGCCGAAAAGTAAGCATTTGTCGATTTGCTGTCATAAAATCTCTGATCGTATTATACAAACACTTTCAAAAAAGAAATTCCTGGAGAGAATGTTATATTATCATTTCATTTCTAATCTGAATTGCTGATCGTATTTGTGTTTTCATCAAAACTCCAGGGTTTCTATCCCGCTGAGTTATTTCAGTGGAAAGATATTACAATTAATGAATTATATTTAGCAATAAGAGCTGGGAAAATGTAAGATTGAAAAATATCAACTGCATGAGAATGAACACAACGCGTTTGTCTGGAAAAGAAAAAAATATTGTTTTTTTTTCTTCTAATTGTTTTTCTCATCTGTTGTATGGATGGGTGAAGGGGGCGAAGATTATATGCTCTGAAAGCCGCGTTCTTATTCAGTTGGAGCTATGGAGTAACGTTTACTTTTAAGTAGCAGAAAATTATGAATCTATTCTACCCTGGATATTGGCGAAACAATAATGCATAGCAGATATTAAACTTTTGCAATGCAATTAATTTAACAAAATTGCCACACAGATGACGTAGATAGACAGATGAAATACATATTTTAATAAACCATTCTATCTATCTATCTATCTATCTATCTATCTAAAATAAATAAAAGTAATAACATCCTGAAGTGTTTGCAGAGTTATTCACGTTAATAGCTTTGGAAAAATTTCAGGATGATATTAATTTTAACCCATAAAAAAAGATAAGATAATTAATCAATGAAGAAAGAAAAAAAATTGTTCAAAATCAGTTAGATTAATTTATCCCTGACGATGAATTCTGAAGGATTAGAAAGTACTCGGACTTATGATAAACATTTTGATTACATCAGCAAGTTCCTGCCAGAAGTGAAGACTGTTATTCGGAAGTTAGAAAGGATCCAAAATAGAATTAATAGACAAAAAACGTCTATTTTATTTAACACACTTCTTGCTCGTCCGTCGAAGTCGACGATGACCAAGGTATCAATCAGTTCGGCGTCAGGGGTTTGTGGGTCCTGAGATGGCTGATGAGGCCAATCCGTGCTCGGCAGACTCTTCCACACTCTGGACACGTGAAGGCGGTATCGGCAGGCTGTGAACTGGCAGCTCTCTCCTTCCTCCTCTTGCGCTTCTGCTGGTCGTGTGTCATGCGTTGATTCTCTGTCCTGTCGGCTCCTAGGCTGATGACGCAACGCCAGGCCGAACATTTAGCAGCGCGACTCTCCCAAGTCTTTTAGGGACGTTCTCAGACAGTCTTTATATCGTTTCTTTTGGCCCCCTGCATTCCGCTTTCCCTGGCTGAGTTCCCCATAGGAAAGTTGTTTGAGGATTCGGCTGTCGTGCATGCGATAGACATGGCCTGCCCACCGGAGCTGGGTTTTGCGGATTATGGTGGTGATGGTATGGAGCCCCGCGCGCTTCAAGACTTCTGTGTCAGGAATTCTGTCTTGCCAGCGGATGTTGAGAAGATTACGGAGGCATCTGAGGTGGAAGCCATTCAACTGTTTTTCATGTCTTTTATATGGCGTCCAAGTTTCACATGCGTAGAGTAGGGTTGTCAGGACGACCGCTCGGTATACTTTCAGTTTGGTTGCGAGTGTAATGCCCCTCCTCTTCCACACATTGTCTCTAAGTCTTCCAAATGCACTCCTCGCTGTGGAGATTTAACACACACACACACACACACACACACACACACACACACACACACACACACACACACACACACACACACACACATATATATATATAATATTTTTGCACATAATGGGGTAGATATTATTTATTTGCTGCCCACCACAGTAAAATGTGGCACAAGGCCGAAAGGTGGAGAACAGGCGAGCTCCCCTAAAGAAGGGGTACTCTCGCCTAAACAAAAATTGCCTGGGCATTCCCCGGTAGTAGCACCATAATGGATCTCAAACTTGCCAGCATAAATGTGTGAGGGATGAGGGCTGACTCGCGAAAATTTCGACTAAACTTGGATCTGCAGCACCTCGGAGTGAATGTCTGTTGTTGGTGACCATTTGAGTGCACTGTCTAGGAGCTATAGCGCCTTCTCAGCGTACTTTAATTCCCGCTCGAGAGGTGTTTCTTGGCTAGTGAAAAAGTCTCTGGATGCGTCGTGTGACCCGTGCTTCATAGATCCGGAAGGAAGACTGTGCGTTTTGGATGTTACCATAAAAGGTAGGGCTTATCGTTTTATCGGTGTTTATGCGTCTAATGGTCATAGTGATCTTGCCCATTTCCTTCGTCGGATTAAGTAGTTCATGAGTACTTCCCGAACCGTTATCTTAGCGGGAGACTGGAACGCGGCAATGGATCCCGAGTTAGATCGTTTGGTGTTAACATCTAGGGGCAATAACCACGATCAGGATGCTTTCCATTTTCAGAATTTTCTTGATAAGTTTGATCTTATTGAAAAGTTCCGGAACGAAAGGCCCCGTGAGGTAGTGGTGCCTTGGACAGGTAGCCCCAGCTCCGGTACTGTACAACATTCGAGTTATATCGAACGGTTCTTAGTAAGGCGAGTCGATGTAGGTGTATTAGATTGTCCAAGTTTCCATAACATAGTTTACTCGGATTACCGACTTGTTTGCGTTCGACTAACTTAGATAGTACTAAGCCTAAGTTGGCCGGTTACTGGAAGCTCAACACGTCGTTGTTTGATGTGCAGGGCTACCGGGAAGCGTTACTACTAACTCTACATCGGGAATTGACGGGAACTGTTATTGGAAATAGGTGGTGGCCCAATCTTAAGGATTCCATTAGGTCCTTTTCTGCCAATTTTAGCAAACGACTCAACCAAGAATCTAGGGCAGCTAAAGCGACACTAATTTAGATCAGGCGGTGGAGGATGGGGATGGTGTTAATGTAAACATAATTAAGGCTCAGCTTGCCTCCTTGACAGAAAAGTAATAGCAAGCTTTAGCGATTAGGGCTAGGTTAAAAAGAATGCCACAGGAGGTGACAAACATTGCTGCTGAATTGCGTGCGGAGGAGCTTCAACAAGCGGCCGATCGGCACATCGCGCAAGTAACATTGCCGGATGGACAAACCGTGAACACAAACGAAGGGTTCTGGAGGCTTGTAGGTCGCACTTTCAGGAGCTTTTTACCAGGGAACCCAGTCTGTCATTGGAACAGTTTGACATCTATTTGGCTGACTTTCTTCGCCTTTCGGCGACTGAAGTGGCTAGGTACGAAGGGGGTATAACGGCCTTGAAGCGGGTTGGTCTTAAAAAGTCTCCGGGGATTGATGGTATGCCATACAAAATGTATTTGAGGATGTCACACATCTTTGTTCCCTTGCTGGCAGTTTTATTTAACTCATGGTTGAAGGATGGCTAAATCCCCAACCACTTTACCATGGGTATCCTGAAGCTGTTACGCAAAAAGAAAGATGGTGGGGATGGGTTAGATAATTATCGGCCCTTAAAAATGCTTAATGCAGAGTTGAAAATTTAGGCCAAGGATATTGCTAATCGTCTGCAGCTTGTCCTGGCTGGCCTGATTAGCCCCGAGCAAACGTGTGCCATGAAAGGCAGTACAATTCAGGATAATTTGCATTCTATACGCTTGATCATAGAAAAAGTCGACACTGAAGCCGCGCTGATGAATTTAGATCAGCCCAAAGCCTTCGATATAGTGGGCAATCGTTCCTTGGAGACAGTTATATCAGCGGCTGGTTTTGGCCCGCAATTTTGCTCGTGGGTTTACCTCATTTATGCTAATACCGCGGTTCTGGTAGAAGTGAATGGAAGGAGATCGAAGTCTTTCAGTTTATCCCGATCCATTTGTCAGGGCTGTCCATTATCACCATTGCTCTATGTGCTTGCATTGGAGCCTTTCCTGCGTACGTTAAGGGTGAATCCGGCCATACACGGTATCACTTTTCCGGGTGCTTCTGCCACAGTAAAGTACTCTGCCTATGCCGATGATGTAACAGTGTTTGTGACAAACAATGCTAAGATTATTGTTGTCGGTGCAGAAATCACATTATCATAGACAGTCGCAGGGGCCAAAATTAACTGTGACAAGTCATGTGGCTTGCGAATTGGTGCCTGGAGAGGAGTCTCTCTTTAAGGGCCCTTCAGCTGAACTAGTCACTGGACTAGTCGGTGGATCTGCAGAAATCGTTCGTTAAAGGGGAGAGCAGAAGTGTGTGTTTCACACCTATATCCAATATTCACATACCGTCTTTCAATCCTTCCACTCCCGTCGGGTACACTTCTCCATTTGCAAATGGTTCTGTTTTAGTTCTTACGGCTTGGAAAGGCCCATATGGCCCGTCGTGAGCTTTGTTTTCTCCATCTTTCTGAGAGCAGTCTGGGTGTGCCAAACGTGGAGATTCGTCAACACACACTTCGTCTGTACTTCCTTGATCGAATGTGTATGCAAGTTGATGGAAATGGTGGCTTCTGGAAAGAAGACGCCCAGAGAGCCTTCCCGACGTTTAGAAGTATGCAATCGAGTGAGGGGGAGGCACACAGATTACACCGAGGTGAATGTTCCTTCTATCGAGAGTGTCGCCGCGCTTTGAAGCTCCTTCTAAGGGTAAAAGACCATCAAGTATTAGTAAGGGAATTCGTTGGGGAGGATACAATTGAGGTGCTCACTTTGACGAGAGGGCAGCGTAGCTCGATCTGGCCTTGGGCGCCTGGGTCGGGGTGTCTCACTAACGACGAGGCATCTTTGGCCTGGCTGGTAATTCGAAATTCTCTCTGGGTCAGTAAGAGACTTCACTCAGCTCGCTTGGCAAGTTCGCCTATTTTTAAACGGTGTGGTGACGAGGACGAGACTTTAAATCATACCTTCTGCTATTGTCGCATCATTGTGCCGCTGAGTGAGTTTGTTGCTGGGCTCATGGTTCGCATCCTGGAACTTATTAATGTTTGTAGCAACTGGGTTCCGATAACTGATCGGCTTAGAAGACAAATATGTCTGACCTTGCTATCAGTAATGAGAGGTGTGGTATGGAGGACTCGTATGAAAGTGGTTTATGGAGTTGAGGATTTTGCTCCTCTCGACCGAATTTTTCGTTTTTATTCGAAGGTTCGTATTAGGGCCGAGAGGGTTAGACTCTCTTCGTCAGACTTTGCTGAAAGGTGGGTGTCTGTTGCGTGTGTCTGTCGCATAAGGGTGCAAGACTTGAGTGATATTTTGACGTGCCTTAGATTTGAGGATTTTGGGTCCCAAAAACAAACGTCAACCTTGACTCGATTTTCAAAGTCAAATATATAGTTTAACTTTTTTTTACATAGGCATCACCACATTATCAACGGCAAGAGGCCACTCAAGGATAAGGGTTAAAGAGTGTACAGTAGAAATTGGACAATATAGTAATCATTAGTAATGAAAATTTGTTAAATTTGATAAATTATAAGGAACGGCTCATCAAGAACTTATTTACGTTAGACTTGAACACAACCATATTGTAGGCAGCCGGAAAGCAGGAAAACGGAGGACAATTCCACAGGCGTGCAGTTCTAAGAAAGAAGCTTTGTTCATGGAATCTACGTTTAGGTTTAGGCACAGATAAAGAGTGGGGGAAATTATTGATAGTGTTTACAGCTAGACGAGTGTTTCTTGTGAAAGATTGGCGAGGGGGAACCATAGATTGAAGCTCAGTTGAACACTTCCCATGAAAATAACGATACATCAGAGACAGACTCGCAGCATCTCTTTTGTGAGATAGAGGTTGCAAGGAAGAGAAAAGGACATCTCCTACGAGGCTACGAAGTCTATTTTGAACTCTATTAAGGCAGGACAAGTCCTTTCTAGCAGCTCCTGCCCAGATGTGGCAACAGTATTCCATCCTTGGACGTATCTAGCTCTTATATAGATAGAGAATAGCATCAGTAGTGAGATATCTACCGAATCGATAGAAAGATCCCACCATTTTCCCAGCGGACTTGGCAACAGATTTGATGTACGTGTTCCATTTAAGATCGGGAGTAATGGTCAAGCCCAGAAGCTTGTCAAAACTTGAGGCCTACTGAAGACGAGAGCCATTCATTTCAATTGATGCCAGATGTGGATCAGAATGTTGATGATGTAAAGAGAGAAGCTTGGTTTTAGATGCATTAAAGGTAACCAGCCACTCCTTTCCCCATTGTACTACGTGCTCAAGATCAGAGGAGAGAGAATTGGAGAGAACTTGGTCGTTTACTGTCTTAGATGTGCTACCATAAATGGTAGTGTCGTCAGCATAAATGTCTACAAATGATGTAAGGATGTGATTTGTGTTATACAGCGCCAGGACCCCTAGGTTGGGAACGGTCGTTGTTAGTCAGTTCCCCGTTACAACAAAACCAAGTAGCCGTCTTTTATTGATCGTCTATGCTGTTTAGTTTTCTGGTTGTTATGGTAACGGCTAAGACGGCAGAGTTATTTCCCCCTTGACTGTGCATTTTTCCCTCTCGGGTTTTCTTCGGCTGTCATCCCTGTAAAAATAACGATTCCGACTAAAAAGAAATTGACATGCACACAAAGGTCAGACGTAACTCAGCATAGCAAATCAAGACGTAAGACACACTGGCTTTTTATATAAAAATATATTTTGTTTTGAAATTATTTTCTCTTTTTACATAGAGATTTTTAATAGTTCAAAATTTAACAGTGTGGCTTACTGTTCATTTCAGTGATGGAGAGGGGGGTGACACGTTATGCTCTCGATAACGCACGTCTCCTAGCGGCATCTCTCTCTTCTGCTCTCTTCTTCCTCTCTTCTCTCTTTCCTCTCTTCTCTTCTCTTCTTCTGGTTAGACTCTAAAAATCACCTCTTATATTAGCATGTTTTGCTTGTTTTTTTCCACTCACGTTACCTGTCGATCACTCTGTTCGATACTGATGCACGTTTCTGCTGGTCACGTTTTGACAGTCTTTCGCCGCATCTTGACCTAGAGACATCGTGACCGATTTCTCTTCAGCTGACCGACTATTGACTTTATTTATACACTTGAACTAAATTCATATAGATTCCAAACTTACAAGGAATGTCACGTTCCCTTGTTTTGTAAACAAAAAAATCGTCGTCCGATTTCTCTGTTTACGACGTAATCACTTTTTCGTTTCGACTGGTGGACAATCGATTATTCGATGCCCACCTTTTAAATCTTTTATTATCTTGTTTTAAAGACGTTTTTCTTTTCATTTATGTATCGGATGGTTCCAGCCATTCATTACATAACATTTGGAAGATCATTAATGTAGATCAGGAAAAGAGTTCGGCTCAGGATGACCTCTGAGGGACACCGGCATTAATACTGTGAGCTTTTGATTTTTACCCCTCAACTACTACTCTTATGAACCTATCAGAGAGAAATGATTTAATAATTGAGAAGACATTTCCAGCTATACCATAGCTAGAGATCTTATGAAGTAAACCTTTATGCCATACCCTATCAAAGGCCTTAGATATGTCAAGAGCAATTGCCCTAGAAATGTTGCCTCCGTCGAGAGATTTGCTAATCCTATGAGATATAACTGTAAGCACATCTGCTGTAGATCTAGCAGAACAGAAACCATACTGAGTGTCACTAAGAAGGTTATTTTTGTTGAGATGGTTGATTACTTCTGTATTTAACACAGATTCCAGCAACTTACTCATGACGCACAAGAGACTTATTGGCCTGTACTGAGAGGGGGATTAGCGATCACCTGAATTCTTAAATACAGGGCATACTGATGAAATTTTCCAGGGAGATGGGTAACTCTTCTCCTTATGACAACGTTTAAACAGTTTTGTAAGTACGGGCGCTAGTTCAGGTTGAAGTTTTTTGAGTACTATAAACTGGAATACCGTCAGGGCCAGTTGCTTTACTGGAATGAAGGTTTTTGATTAGCTTGGCAACATTACGTACAGATATACGTATATCACATAGCGTGTTTTCTGATACAGGAGGAAATATTGGGGGTTGGCGGCCTTGATCGCAAAGGGTAGAATTAGCTGCAAAGTTCTTGACAAAGAGTTTGGCTTTGTCTGATGCTGACGAGATTACCTCAGGCCCATTGATGATAGTTGGGATGGAGCACACGCTTCTGTTCAGGATTCTGTTTGCTATTTGCCAAAACTGGTTGGAACCAAGCCGCTGCTCAGCTACTTTGGACTTAACAGATTGAGCATACAACTCTCTTGCGTTCTTTATTACTTTCTTACAATGGTTGCTGGCAGTCCTGAAAGCGGCTTTAGTTTCCATACATCTATTACGTTGGAAACAGTGGAAAAAGTGATTTCTGTGCGCAATGGCAGAAGCACATTCTGGAGATAACCATGGCTGGCTGTTAGGTTTTTGCTGAAACTTTTTCGAGGGTATGAAACGGTCAATACCTACAATTAACCATTCCGTCAGGTCTAATACTATAGAGGACGCATCCTTTTTAAACATGGAATGCAGAGGTATATCAGTTATAAATGCACGGAAGCTATCCCAGTCAGCCTTAGTGTATCGATATACTGTACGATGGAGAGGTACATCTGGGGACTTATTACATTTCATTTTTATCTTAATTGATACAATAGAGTGGTCGGAAGATCCAAGAGGCGACAGAACAGAAACTGAACATAGTTCAGGGCAAGTTGTGAGAAAAAGGTCTAGTAGGCTCGCATACTGGTCGTCATTGTCGGGCACACGGGTGGGTTCCTGAACAATCTGAGTGAGGTCATAGGCAATGGAGAAATCATGACAGAACCTCCCCTCATCATCGGTCTTGTTTGAGTGGGTCAACCATTCGACGTTGTGAACATTGAAGTCTCCACATACGTGAATGTTAGCTGAAGGATAAGCTTAAGTTCTATTTTTAGACACTTAAAGTTCATAACTTTGCTAGTGTGTGAGAGGCATCTTCAAGCCCCCCCCTCCCTTTTTTCTCTCAGACCTCAAGTAGGTGACAGACCATGCGATTTGCCAGAGATGCGGGTTCCCTTGCGATATTTTCGTAAGAGGTGTTAGTAATAAAGCGATCGGACCCGCATCACCTTTCTCGACTGGCAAATCCTTGTATCTGCCACAGATTCATAAGGGGGGGGGGTCTTAATACTAACACCGTTTTCTTTTTTTTCATTGTAAATATAACTTTTAATCTCTTTATTCACCTCCAGTCCACCTTTCTACATACTGTATTATATTGGGTTTAAGTAGGTTAATCATAGTATGAGTTTTTGGTGACTGAAGAAAGATGTATACGCTGATGGATGTATAGCATAAATGAGGTATTGTGGTGAGAGTAGAGTGAAAGTAGGATCTAGCTAAGTTAGCTTAGGCAGCATTAGTAAGTCATGACCAACCTTTCCCCCATTCCCCAATTTTTCGGCTTTGTGCCAAATTTTTCTTTAAAAATCTTGTATTTTATTTTCCATCTCGACACAAGAAGAATCTTTTGCTCTGTGGATTCCAACTCGATAACTGTCTACTGCGAACCAGTTAACTCCCAGGACTTGTGTGGAACAACGAACCATCGTAAACGGTTCTTAAATTAAACATAACTTACACTTATATATATATATATATATATATATATATATATATATATATGTGTGTGTGTGTGTGTGTGTGTGAGTGTGTGTGTCTGTGTGTCTGTGCGTATGTGTGGTGTGTATGTGCGTATGTGCGTGTGTATTAAATAGGAGTTAAATGAAATTAATAAATTACATGTTCAAAGATATTAAATCAAAACAATCAGGGACAATATGAAGTTCATTTAAATATAGTCTCTTCATCAGCACAAATTAATGTTACATGCACAGCATTATGTCGAGTTTAAGTTTTATATCGCTTCGATGGGTAACAGAAAAATAAAAGTAATTATTAATGTATGAGTCTTGAGAAACTATATTTTTTTCTAATTGATAGACCTATAAAATTAATGCATAATGTTCTTACTGGCACCCATGAACAATATATACATATGATTCTACTTTATATGAGCTTCTGTCCGATTACTGGACCAGGCTTTTAACAACATTTGTTTCGTTTCAATTAACTAATTTTATCATCCATTTTCTTTTTTTTTTATTAGTTTTAGTGTGGGAGTAAAAATAACAACTGAAAAGTCCTCAAATTTTTACTAAAGCATCATAAAAGTACGGTAGCTTTGCGCAGAGTATTTCTCCTATTTCGCTTCAAAGTTTAAATGAAGTTTCGTACTAACGCAGAATACGGACCGAACTGAAATAATAACGTTACTATTTAAAAACTCATTCGATAGGACAATTTTAAAAACTATTTTGCACTTTCACCTAACAATTCAGTAAGTAAAACATAGCGTAAACATTGAATTTAACTTGAAAATTCTATGTAAAATATAGCACGGTCTGTATTCTGCATAAATATCGATATTATCTGATATTATGTTTTGATGTTATGTTTGAAATATGAATTTGGTCACTATGTTGCGCTTACGTTTGAAATTGGTCTGTCCGATTTAAAATCTAAAATTACATTCCCATTAATTTTAAATTTAATTGCATTATCACTTTGCACTAGCAGCGGATGAAACATTCTCCCGGACGTCCCATCAAGTGCAATTGATTGAATCTCTCTTGCACTTGATTCACGAAGTATATTTGGCATATAGTTTTTGAAATTCTTTTTCATGAGTCCAGTTGCTCATATAATTACTGGAATGATGGAGATTTCCCTAAGATTCCATCTGTGATGCTTAATTTTATGTATGTTTAACGCCGAATAGACACATAAAGGTATCCGTTGTTTTTGGTTGTAATATTGTTTCACCTGTATTTTTAACACACCCCAGTCTCCTTTGGCCAAATTGCATCGATGCCCAATCACTGTCCCCATAAATCTAAGATATAATGTAATCTTTGCTTTCACTCAAACATTTCTGTGGCAGTCCTTATTGGAATAATCAACGATCACGGAGTTAAATCTGGAATATTGACGACACTTCGACCTAAAACTACAAAGGAACATGATATTCTAGAAAGACTTGCGATCAGATAACTGATAAGTGAATATTCGATTAACCCGTAGAAGATAAAGTTCATCTACGGTTAATATCAGCTCAGTTCACAATAAAAGCACAGAGAAGACTCATTACGATTAATAGCACGATATCTTTATCTATATAAAGTTAGGTTTATATATCTGTATGTAAAGGATTCATTTGTACAAGTAGAAGTTTTGGATTCCGTGTAACAGAGCGCGTACAGGCGCGTGTTGGAAAAACAGCAGTAGCCGGAGGATAGCTGGTGAGCGAAAATATTAACAGCAGCAACCGTTAAAACTCGTATGCAAATTAGCAAGTGTGTGCGAGCTTGCGTCACAAGTAAAGGAGAAAAATACACAACGTAGGCGAGGAAAGAAGCAAAGTGAGCTCCAGGGAAGACTGACATGTGAATACGAAGGTGAGAAAGCATCAGGTGGCGGGAATAGAACCTTTTAAAAAGCACATGTGTGTGCGAAAATATATTGAAATGCGTCGTTTTGAAAGTACTACATTTTGCATTTAAAAAAGGCGCCGAGTTGGATTTTTCTTTTTTTTCTTTTGTCTGTTCCTGCGATGTTTCATCTGGATTTTATATAATCTTAAAAGTGCGCATATGATTTCTATATTAAAGCTTCTAACATTGGACTGGAGATAGGTATGCGTACCATTCTCCGCCAACACGTTACATTCATATACTATATTTAAGGCAATGTAATCCTCCACATTGAACAGTCATTCGCGCGTCTACAATTGCAGTTTCTTAGTTCTGTTGCAATCGGTTTTGATAGTATGTGCATTTAACGTTGGTCGAACGTTTTTTAAGGACTCTCGTGATAATTCAGTTCAATTAACAAGACAAAAACGGTACAAGACAAATTAGATGTACCGTTAATATCATGGATCAGTCCATAGATATATCGTCGTGCCTATGCTTTTATTTATCTCCATAAAGTTAGCTTATTGTAAACGTTTATATATTTGTATGTACACGATTCACTTCTATATTTACTGATTGTTATGTTGTGGTACTAATCTCCCCTATTTCGTGACTATATGGACTTTTCTAAACATTATGCATAGAGGAGCCAATCTTTCTTGCACAGTCATGTGAAATTCAGATGAGGCCTTATTATTTATTGCTTATTACCTGTTATGTCTTAATCATGAAATGCCAGTGGCTTGCCAAGGCATTCTTTCCTCTATTTTTACTTTTCACGTATGTTGCTCTTTTTGTTTGTACGTTTTCGTCTTATTGATAGATTGAAAACCGATCTTATTTCAAATTATTTGTTCATTTCTCTTTCTTTCGTCTTTCTTCTTTCTTTCTTCTCTCTCTCTTCCTCTCTCTCCTTAATTGCTTTCATTTGAACTTTGATTACTAGCTTTGAGATCTTTTATTTCAAACAAGATAAATTATTTTGATGCTAAAACAAAATGGCGAAACAAGAATGTCAGGTGTTGCATGCAGTGTGTTAATTGAAAATCATTGAAAAAAAGTGATGCACAAAATATTATGAGCCAAGCATTCCGTGAGGCGTACGGATTTTTTTGTCATGAATTTGTATGTTTATTTACGAAATCTTGCGGAGGTTAGTCACGAGACCAACACAATAGCTGAAGCGCGTACTGGTCTACAAAAATGCCTGAACAACTCCGTCCGCATTCGAAAGTATGACGAAACTGAACAATTAGCTTACGCAGAAGAAAAAGCCTGGGAAAATGGACTTCTTAGCACTGAACATATCTATACCTGAATTCGACAGTCACAATGTCTCTATCGGACTGATTGTCGAGGAAGTATCTTCAACTAGTTCACCTACCCACGCATGGGCTTGTATCCATTGCAGTGCATGATTAATGTTTGGTCTCCAGGTCATTGCATGACATGTTGTTTAACCGTGTTTGATATACCGTTACTTAATAAGTTACGCTATAAGTAGATTTTTAGTTTCTTTTAAATCTGTACATTGCACTATCTGTCCGGTTTGAGAAACAATTTTCAACGCTAAACGTACAGAGTTGACACGTGTTACTACTACTACTACTACTACTACTACTCCATATTCTTGTTCATATAACACACATGTAACGTCAGGAAACTCTGCTAGTATTTATTATAACAACACACATAAAAATATATATCTGAAAGATATCTTTAAGAAGTTACACAAGACGAACTTATTTTGCGGCAGTTGTCTGCGTGTTTCTTTTTCTTAGCAGACTACAAAAAATGCTTTGAAATTCTTTTTTCAACCCTGAACGCTCAGGGAAATACACAGTTTATTTGACCACCAACCGACATCAATAGAAATCTTGTTTCACACAGTTTTATTGATTGTAGTCCTTCGTGGTCAGTTGATAATTTTGTAAAAGCAAACAATAATCAAATTATTCTGCGATGTCTGAAGTGTGCCACAGAAATGTACAAGTTTTGATATTAGTAACAATCTTTTGATTTGGGACGAATCTCTCCCCCCCTCTCTCTCTCTCTCTCTCTCTCTCTCTAGCTCTCTCTAGCTCTCTCTCTAGCTCTCTCTAGCTCTCTCTCTCTATATATATATATATGCAGGTTTCATTTAACAGTGAGGACAGTTCCTGTTTGTTTCTCTTGCGATCTGTTTTTTTTTCCATTTGACGGGAAAATGTTCGAACGTTCTGTTCGAGTGTAAAAAGAAATTTGTCATAGTCGCGAACGTTTTCGTCTGAATACGACTCATGGAAGTCGAAAACATTCGCGACTATGGCAAATTTCTTTTTACATTCGAACAGAACATTCGAACATTTACCCGCCAAATAAAAAAAAATCGAATCGCAAAAAAAAAAACCCCTAAACAAAAAAATGACAAAAACATGAGCTATACCCGCTGTTACATGAAACCTGTATAAGAGAAAAACTGCTGTCCATATATATATATATATATATATATATATATATATATATATATATATATATATATATATATATATATATATATATATATAATGGTTAATGGTAGGTATATATATATGTAATTTATATATATGTATATATATATAAAATGATTAATGGTAGGTATATATATAATATATATATAGGTATATATATAATGGTTAATGGTAGGTATATATATATATATATATATATATATATATATATAATGGTTAATAGTAGCCGAATGGATACGGTCTTTCCTAATCGAGTCAGACACGAATCGTGTTGCCGAGTTCGAATCTGTCGACTGGTGTAAATCGTGACAGCTTCCACTGAAGATTCCCGAAAGGATGAAACACTAGTGTCTGTAGATATTTGACAAAGGATCCATTTCTAGTGCAATTGCTCTTGACATATCAAAAGCCCTCGACAAGGTATGGCATAAGGGTCTACTTCACAAGATTTCCAGCTACGGTATAACTGGAAATGTTTTCTCAATCAGTAAATCATTTCTCTCCGATAGGTTCATAAGAGTAGTGGTCGATGGACAAAAATCAGAGGTCTGCTGTATTAATGCTGGAGTCCCTCAGGGGTCAATCCTGGGCACAACTCTCTTCCTGATCTACATCAATGACCCCCCTAAACACATACTAAAATCATTCGTTGACATCTATGCTGATGACACGACCATCTACGGCAACACATCAAAGGCTGTAAATGACAAAGTTCTCTCTGATTCTCTCTCCTCTGATCTTGAGCGTGTGGTTCAGTGGTGGAAGACGTGGCTGATAACCTTTAATGCATCTAAAACCAAACTCCTATCCTTACATCATCAACGCTCTGATCCCCATCTGGCATCAATAGAAATGGATGGCTCTCGTCTTGGGGAGGCTCCATTCCATGTTTTGACAAGCTTGTGGGGTTGACCTTTACTCCAGATCTGAAATGGAACACGTACATCAGGTCTGTTGCCAAGGACGCTGAGAAAATGGTGGGGTCCTTCTACCGCTCCAGAAGATATCTCACTACCGATGCAATTCTCTATCTTTATAAAAGCCAAGTATGTCCAAGGATGGAGTACTGCTGCCACATCTGGGTAGGAGCTGCTAAAAACATCCTATTCTGCCTTGACAGAGTACAAAATAGACTTCGTGGCTTAGTGGGGGATGCTATTTTCTCTCCTCTGCAACCTCTCTCCCACAGAAGAGACGTTGCGAGCCTGTCTTTGTTTTATCGTTATTTCCATGGCAGGTGCTCGTCTGAGCTCCAATCCCTCGTCCCCCCTCGCCAATCTTTCACGAGAGACACCCGTCTGGCTTAAACTATTGTCAATAATTGCCCCCACTCTCTATCTGTGCCTAAATCCAAACGTAGATTCCATGAGCAAAGCTTCTTTCTTAGAACCGCACGCCAGTGGAACTCTCTGCCACTTACCTGTTTCCCACCTGACTACAACTTGGACGTCTTCAAGTCCAACATAAACAAACTCCTGACAAACCACACCCTTAAGTAAGACACTCTAGCAAAACCCCCAATACTAATGATTACTACAATACTATCTCATTGATTACTGTACACGCAATAACCCTTATCCCTGAGTGGCCTTCGGGCCTTGATAAGTGGTGTACCTCATGTAAAAAAAATTGATTGAAAATTGTAAGACAACAAAATATTCATTTTGATTTTAAAACAAAGCCATAAAGATGACTTAAGCGCCATCAGCTATAATCGAAACGGAATTCAAAATTATGAAAAATTCTTAGTAAAATTATTTTTAAAAACAATTAAATGACTAGAGGGCCATTAGCTATAGTCGAAACGTTTTACTCACTGATCGTATTAAATTTAAATAGTTAAATTTATCGAAAATTAAATTAAACATACCTCAGTATTTTCTTTTATTTTCTATTTTTGAGCGATTATCAAGACTCCTAAGATGTTATCTCTGATGTCGAACATTATTTCTTTCGTAACACTCGACGCTACTTGTTTTTTGTATCGAAAAAAAAAACGATTTGAAATCAGTTAAACCACAAACAACTTAGCCAATTAGGTAGAAATTTTTTTTTAAAACAACAGTAAATAAGCATAAATATTAAAAAAATATGCGGTCTGAAGTCTTTTTTTTAACTGAATAAACGCTTTAAATAAGTTACACTCCTAAAAAATTAGTCAGCTAGGAAGACAACGAACAGCTAGGTACTAAATCGATTTTATCTTTTTTAAAAGAACAGTAAAAAATTAAAATATTTAAAAAATATTATGGGGGTGTAGTCTCTTTTAAAAACACTATCTTCTTCAAGAAAGGTTATAAAATTTGTTTTCAATGGATATTTATTACATAATGGACCAGGTTTTCCTACATAGCAAAACATAAGTTTTCGATGGATGAGTTTTCCGTGGACGAGTCTATTTATGTATCATTCAAGATTTTGATAAACTCATAGGAAACATCTATATTTTTCACTTACGTCAAAAAATGAGCATCATAAAACTTTATTTATTTCAGAAGAAGCCAATGATAGACACTGGCAATATACAGCTGGCGCCAACGCAATTTATTTAACCTTTTAATAATCAAGTGAACTCCTTCGGATCGAGGTATCTAGACATTTAGGGAATAAGTGCGAAAAGTTTACAAAAGGAATACGCAAGTTATCTCTCGATAAACAACCAATAAATAAAATAAATTAAACGGTGTTAATCCGTGTTAAATCTGTAAATATAACCCTTCTGTGGCCCGTCTCAGTCTTATGTCGTAAATGAACAATTTGTGTTTGCTCCATTTTTTATCGTTTAAAAAAAAAAGAGTCCTCGTCAGGAGACTTAATATATGATTGCTTTTCACAGAAGATCAGCTCCTTCATTGTCAAGCACTCTTCAACGGCAATTCATTACATATAGATCACTCTTGAATTATTTAACCGAATGTAGGAAAACTCGTCCCCGAAAAACTTGTCTCCGGAAAACTCGTCTCCGGAAAACTCGTCTCCGGAAAACTCGTACCCGGAAAACTCCACCCCGGAAAACTCGTCCCCTTTTGCTAGGTAGGAAAACTGGTCTCTTATTGAATAAATATCGATTGAAAACACATTTTATGACCGTTCTTGAAGGAGATATTGTCTTTAAAAGAGAATACACATCCCATAATATTTAAAAAAATTTTTTTTACTTGTTTAAAAAAATTAAATTAATTTTTCTAAGTTTAAGTTTTCTACCTAGCTTTGAAAGTTTTTGGTCTTTCAACATATTTTAAAGAGTTTATTTAGTTAAAAAAAAGTAATGTCGAGTCAATGACTGGTATATTTAGCTAATTTAGACCTTGGAGAATGGGAATAATATCAGTTTCCATATGTTTGAAGAAAAAGGTCAATTTTGAAGAGGTTTAATATATATATATATATATATATATATATATATATATATACACACACACATATATATATATGTATGTATATATATATATATATATATATATATATATATATATATATATATATATATAAAACTTCTAAAAGTAAGGCCTCCTATTGATAAACACAAAACATTGAAGAACTACGAATACGGGAGTGGTACTATTAAAACGAGCAACCATTTGTGATCCATAATTTATTTTTCTACATAGTTAGCATCATCCTCAATGCACTTTAGGCAGCTATAAACGATGGCCGTACATGAGCGTCCAGGGCCCGCCTTGTCATTTTTTTTTGTCATACGAGAGTCGTCCCCAAAATAAATCCTCATACTTTTCTAAAACTCAAATGTTACAGAGCTACGAACATGGAAGTGATATCTTTAAAACGATCGACCTTTTGTGTTTCAGAATTTATTTTTCTACAGAGTCACCACCATTTTCTATGCACTTTTGAAAGCGATGAACGATGGCTGTGTATGTCCGTCCGGAGCGCGTTTTTCTCTACGAAGATCTTTCCAAACATTAAGTCTCTTAGCTTCATTTAACTCAAAAGGTTAGAGAGCTAAGAACCAGGGGCGTAGTATCATAAAAACGAGCAACCAAGGTTCAAAAGAGAGTCGTCAACCTGATAGGTCCTGAACTGTCATCTAAGCTTCAGCCTCTGTCCCTCTGCCTGTTCTACAAGTGAACAACGGTGAATGCTCCGACGAACTGCAAACACTCGTACCCTCTCGGCGTAAATACCCCCGACAACCCCGACAAGCAGCTAAATCTCACCCCTTCACAGAAGAGATCCCTATATATAAGAGAGCCTTCTACTCCAGTAGTTTCATGCAAAAGTTTAAGTATAATGTGAACCCACATCTTGCTGCCCAACTCCCCACATAGTACCCCTGTAGATTATGTCTCTGATAGTAGCCCTCTACATCAAAGTGGCAATGTGCCTTGTTTGGGGTGAAAATATAATTATAAAAAAAACAGAGTTTATTTTCTACATAGTCACCAACATTCTCAATGTACTTTTGCCAGGAATTGAATGACGCACGCCCATGACACACCTTGATTTCTTAGAGTCTCACATTGTCAATATTTGCAACAGAGATGAAACTTTCAGGTCATCATAAAAATGCAATTTGCAATCCACTTGGATCCATTTGGACAATATAAAAACATGGGGGCCATTTCTTCTAGAACATCCCTTGTATTTATAATGGTTTTAAGCTAGGGCAAGAGTATATAGACAACCAATCAGCTAAAGTTTATATCGCGGAAATTAAATTATTATCATTTATATATGATCCAAGAATTCAAACAACAGCAACTTAGATTTGTGTACGATCGTTTCAGAGACGTTATTAATTGTATTAATATACAATCCATCCAATAGGGTAATATCAAGTGAGCATTTAAATAAGAGTATTATAACGAACTGAGTTATACATTGAATCGTTGGTAACTCATTTTGATGGGTCGTTGAAATGTTGCATTGGCGCTAACGGCGGCCTCTTTCTTTAACTCCCTAAAATAAAATTGAACGCACGCATATGGATACATACACACACACACACACACACACACATACACACATTTGTGTGTGTGTGTGTGTGTGTGTGTGCGTGTGTGAGTGCACATGTGTCCCTTTTCCATTTTTGTTCGGTATAAAGTCTCAGAACTCAAAATGCTCCTTCCTGGAGATAACACTAAATCTATATATCATCACCGTTGTCTTTAGAGATAATGGTTCTAAAAGAAGGGTTCCGCACTCCCAACCACTCTTCTTCTGAGTTGGCACCGCTTGATGCCAATAGCAAGGAGAACTTCAAGCCGACGGGAAACAATGCCAAGATAAGCGCTCTTTGTAAAAACAAGTGACAAATGCACGGTCCCCTGTGAGTACACAATGAACGAGGCATAGAAAAATGACTAAGTTCAGCATTCCCCCCCCCTCATTTAGTCCCCAGGAGGCGTCAAATCCTGGTGAAAATGAACAAACGGCGCAGTTTTAGGCCTTAATATATGTAATTTTGAGTTCTGCACTATGCAAAAAAAGGGGATGACTAAGCCCATCATTTGCCTCCCAATTTAGCTCACAAAGTCCCCAAGGCTCTAACATATTTACATTTGTGTTCAGCACCATGCAAAATTGCTAAATACACAGAAAACTTTGGACAAATATGATTAATAGTAAAAAAAATGGAGTGTTTTATTCGTTCTAAAAGAGCCCCTGGGGGACACCCAAGAGTTATCGCGAAGTATAGACAAACAAAATTCTATAGAAATGAGTTAGTTACAATTTTTCAGAAAGTTTTATAAAAATCCAAAGTATCAATTTTTTTTATAAGCACAAAAGTGTCAATTTTAGCCATTTAACCTGAAAGGCACCCCTTGGGGGGGATTTTTCCCGGAAACTCCGTTCTGTTACTTTTCTTCACTCATATCATATTTAATGTTTGTGCAAAATTTCAAAAAAAATATTCCAGCGTGTAGTTATTGAGACAAGTGCGGACAGACGAACGGATGAACGGACGAACGGACAAGCGTGAATTTACAAGTCCACGCTCCTTTTGTCGGGGGGACCAAAAACTGTAATGAAATAAGAAAAAATAATCAAAATGTAAGACGTTGAGAATACTGAAATTTTATAAATGGGTAGCTTTCATTTCATGCCATAACGTTCAAGATAATTCACATGAAATTTCGCAACGGTTTAGCAAAGAAAAAATCTTTTTCTTTTAATTTTCATTTTTAAACGCATGTGCGCTCACCTCAGCTGATATGAACAGCAAACGCAACTATTAATAAGTATATAGGCGGATGAGAATTAATGAATAGATGAAAAACTGAAATGAATGTATTAACGAAAAAAAAAACTAAAATTAATAATATGATAAAATTTTATTATACAGCGTGTCCAAAAATGATCCGATATATTTGTTGGTCAATAAAATTAAATAACAATTAAATAAAGAAAATATTTTTTTATTTTGTAAATGTATGTAGAATGCCATTTTATTTCACACAGTCTGAAATATTAAACCGGCGAAATGTTTCCTATAATTATTAACACCCGACTGTAGACGTCACGTCCGATGGATCATTTCGGGTTGAACAGCAGCGAATTCAGAACGTTAAAATTCTTCATGAGATCGAGGGCGGTGGCTGAATACTTTTAATTTCAAATATCTCAGGGGCTTGGATCAGTCTATCTTGTGGGCCAACCAATATCATCACCCAAAGAAATCAAATGTTTCGGAAACACTCCTTAAAAAATACACAAATACAGATCTAAATAAATTTTGGGTGCTTATACGTGCTGTTTTTTTTTAGACTTGCCTTACACTGTCTCTCTCCGCCGTGTTTCAAGAGTGGCCGTGTCGTCTAAAGACAAGGACACTTTGGCTGGGCTTCTTCGAGGTTTTATTGGACAGAGTCGACTTAGGAAGAGAGAGAGAGACAGATAGAGAGAGAAAGAGAAACACAAAGAGAGAGAGAGAGAGAGAGATAGAGAGAGACAGAGGAAGACAGAGCCCACATAACTAAACTGTTTAACTTAGTTTTTCAACTTGAAAACTCACAGACGCAGGGTAACATTCGCTGAGATTATTAGTTTTCTTATATATATTTTTGTGTTCAATTCGCTTGACTTCCAACAGAGATATTGAACTGGAATTCTTAGGTTGCTCTCACTGGAAAACATAACCATTTGTCATATCCTGATATCATTTGACTGTTTTGTCTACGGAATAATACCTCTGCCATTTGTCACCCGTCTCTGGG
Source organism: Euprymna scolopes (assembly GCF_053919585.1). Lineage (NCBI taxonomy): Eukaryota > Metazoa > Mollusca > Cephalopoda > Sepiida > Sepiolidae > Euprymna > Euprymna scolopes. The sequence goes on along the minus strand of NC_136489.1, from coordinate 56,041,281 downwards.
AACAATTCTATTTGCAGATATGTTATCGTGACATGCACTAAAGGTGACCTCGTAAAAATTCACACTAGCTAACTGAGTCGTTACTTACTAGCGCATGGTCCTTACTATTTACCAAAGCTATCCATAACTTCGTAATGGCATATAAACATATTTATTTTAAAAGGAGCACAACACAATATTTTAAAAGAATGTAAATTTAATTAAATTACAAACGCTGCTGTTCACAACAATATGAATATGGCAACGTAAAGGAAAATGTTTTTCATCGGATGATTTCCATTCTGGCGGGTTTTTCTGAATTCTCACGTTGCATTTGTGGTTTAAAAGCGTTGTAGATTTAGTTAGAAATGAAAGTTGTATTTACCGAAGCATACGTTTTGGTTTGCATGGTAATCTCTACTCGGCATGCGCTGAGTGTCATGAGGGTTCCTTTTTTTGTCCGCTTTCGCAGATTCGATTCTTGTCTTTGAGGAGGCGATGATTTGAGCAAAGGGCATTCACAATTTTCAGAGTCATCTTTTTTGCTTATACAATCACTTTATGCACGCATTGTTACTTGGTATTCATTCTCTGCGATTTTTCAGGCGATATTTTTTCCAGGGGACAAATCTGTTGTATCTTCATTGTTTCTTTTCTATCCACCCTCTGTTTTCTCTCTCTCTTTCTCTCTCTCTCTATAACAAGTTATAAAGATAAATAAAGATAAAGAGTAAAGTTACATAGAAACTTTACTACATTATGAAGTTAGCAAGAGTCCTAAAAAGAAATGAGAGAGAAACCTCATCAGGGTATGACTTTTCGGAGCTAAATACCTCTCATCAGAAAAGAAGAAGACGCTGGCATAATACAGAAGTAAGGGTAAAGAGACAACACCGAATTTAAAAACATTTAGATTAGAAATGGAAAATATGTTTTAGATAATATGACTGAGACAAACAAAAGAAAAGCACGAAAGAATATATATATATATATGTGTATATATATATATATATATATATATATATATATATATATATATATATATATGTGTGTGTGTGTGTGTGCGTGTGTATATATGTGTGTATGTGTTTGTTTGTAAATATACTTTCGACATCCAATCCATTTTCCTGGAAAGATGTTATCAAAATATATATTTGCAAAATGTAAAAGATCCCAAAATCCTGCTAAAACCACATCATATTTCGAATAAATCAGAGTGATGTTCCGAAAGTAATATCTCCTATTTTTGTATTTTGTCCGAATGAATCACAGAAGGATTGCAACTTATGTAGTTATGATGACTGACCTTATGCATTTATAACTTGAAAGTTTCATCTATCTATTGCAGATATTGACCGTGTGAGAATCTAAAAAAAATAACCTATGTCATTGACGTGCGTCAGAAGCAGAGATGCGTCATTCCATCTCGTCTTGGTAACCTTTCAATCTTTGGAGTTAAAAATTAGAAGTTTTAATTTTGGAACTATCCTCGTATGGCAAACTGCGATCCGGATGGCCATACACAACCACTGTACATCGCTGACAATAGTACATTAAAATTGTGGTCACTATGTAGAAACATAAATTTCGTAGCCGCTTTAATGGTACACTTTCCGTTTTTCTGGCTCTTCAACTTTTTGACTTAAAAAGTGGAAGGTTTACTTTTAAATCGACCCTCGTAATAGAAAATTACATAAAATTGTGACCAATGTAACAATGATAAAAATAACACTATGAAGAACAAAATATAATCACTAGAAATTACAACAATCTAAATTCAAATAGCAATCATTTAAATAAAAATAAAAAGTTTATAACGAGGAGAAAATTTGTAACTGCAGCACTCGTACATTTTGTTCTTTACAAAATAAATGCTTAACCAAAAGCCTTGTTTACCAAGCCACAATATCTGTTCAAGAAATCTTAAATAACAATAATTCTTGCATAGGTCTAAACTTTCTAGATTTTAAAACGAGATATTACGACTATAAAAGAACATTCAATAACAAAAAAAGTCGAGTAAAAACAGCACTAACGGCCCATTACTGGGAATTCAAAGAAAACGGATGCTCCTTAATAGTTACGTGGAAAATAATACCACAGGTCAGTACATGTGAAAATTTAGACGACCCGCTTGGATAATGTCTAAATGAGAAATTTTAAATTTTAAACTTTAACAACCCCCAAAATCTATTAAACAGTAGAAACGAAATTGCAAAAAAAACAAAAAACAAACTTTATTCACAGAATCAACAAGATAACAATGCATGAAAAAATAAAAAAATATTATCGTAATAAAAATACTTTAAGCACACACGTGTTATAATAAGCTCAATTATTAATTCGACGTATAAAAATAGGCAGACCATCCATATAAAAGAGAACAAAAGAACAGGAAGTAGAGGTTGGCCGAACTTTGTCTAGGTGAAGCTTAATCTTGGTTGATGAAAACATAGACCTATGAACATGAATAGTAATAAATATACTTTATAAGCTTGCTGAACTTAACATCTTGTATTCATAAAAAGACACGTAAACACAAATTGCATGCAGTTAAGCTGGACGGTTCCTTTCGGAGATTTAACGCAAAAGATTTTATGTAGCTTAATTGCTAAATATTATCATAACTTATTACTTGCGCTACTCACGGATGGAGGAGTATATAAGTAAATACTGAAAATTTATACGTAAACACTGTACTGTCGACTTCGAATCTAAACATAGGGAGCCTATTATTGTTATCATTAAACAGACGCTTTCTAGTCTCCTCTGGATGATAGGCTTCTATTTGTTTGGATCTGAAACCAACAGTACCGATGTTGTTCTTATCGTTCGTAAAATATATTAATAATTATTATGCTTTTATGTTTGAATTTTTTAAAATACGCTTGTACTCTGTTCGCACACACGAACACACGCATGCACCACTTTTTTTTTTTTTTACAAGGAGTAGATATAAAGTAATTTAAAATTATCTGGTGTCATAAAAGGAGGCTTTAAATTGTCCGGCAAACTCACCTTTGTTTGAGTTTGAAACCGACTTTATCGGTGTTGTTTTGAGCTTCCATAGTATGTATATATATATATATATATATATATATATATATATATATATATATATATATATATATATATATATATATATACTAGCATTTCGGCCCGGCGTTGCCCGGGTGTTTGGAGGTGTATACTGAGCAAAAAGAAAAAGAAAAGAAAAAAATGATCCCATTGTTTAAATTTAGGTTATATATAAAGTTTATTATTAATGTGTTATTCCTAATATTCATTAATGACCTCCCTGACAAAATTGTCTGTGAGATGGATATATATGCTGATGAATATCAGGAATAATAAAGGTCCCAGGATAGACCCTTGAGATACTCCCGCATTTATATCATATTGTTTAGATGTATGACCGTCGAGGACAACCTGGATTTTTCTCTTTTCTAAGAAGGATTTAATTATGTTATGTATTCTTCCATCTTTTATAAACAACTTTAAAACTATATATTAATAAGTGTCTGTCGTTTAAGTGTTACGTACTTCCATTTCTTGTAATAAATAATTTTACCAAGAATTCTTCATAAGTTTCGGTTCCGATTATAGCTGAAGGTTGGTTGTTTTTGTTTTATGGCATAAAGAAGAAAAAATTCTTTATAGAATATATTTGTTGTTTTCAAGTCGGTTTCTATTTAACCCATAGTTGGGACCCTAACAGGATTACACTGGATTAGAGTGGACCTGGGAGCAATGGCAGTTAAAGGGTGGCTCCACACTCCCCAAAAACCTGCAAGCTGGGGCCTCACCACTGGATATAGTTTAAGGTCATATCCAGCTGAAGGAACTCAAGTTATATATATATATATATATATATATATATATATATATATATATATAAATATATACATATATATATATATATATATATATATATATATATATATACAAGAGAATTTCAAAATCAAGATTAATATTTATTTAAATCTGTAAATAATGTAAGCAAGCAGTCAGTAATAGAAAGTTTAAGTAGAAAATATTTTAACATTAAAATTAACAAAAGTATGGTCAGTAATTTTTTAAAAAACTGGTAATACCTTGCTTAATTTGCAAGATTGTGTTGAGTCTGTAAAATGAAAGAAAGAAAGGGAAAATTAATTTTATTTCGGGGGTTTAGGTACAATTCATGTGAACTCTAAAATAAGATTTGTCTGTTTTATTATTGCGACAATTGTTAAGGGTTGATAAATTTTTAGTTACAACGTCATACCAAATCGATCCCCCGTTTTGTAACCAATAAACATATTGTGGTTTTTATACAATGTTGTTTTTCTAAAAGGTGAGTTTTTTTTTGTTACTTATTAGATATAACTTTTTTTGGCGAACATATACAAAAGAGGCCCCTGCATGCCAACTGCCGGCTATCATGTAGAATGCGCCCTGCTTATAGGGTCACATGTTGGCTAGAACTGATTTTTTTTGTGGATAAATAATATGACAACAAAACCAAATTAAATTTCGAATTGTTTTTAAATATTTGGAACTTGTGGGTATTAACCCCCCCCCCGCCGCAGCCGCTGAAATTTCAGTATTAGTTTACTGTAACGCCCGTATAGAAACGTATAGAAATATATATATATTGTTGGTGGTAGATTTACAGTTTCCGTCGCAAAGAAATTGTATTCATGATATAAAGAAATCACTATTTGAAAATTTAATTTGGTTTTGTTGTTATGTTATTTATCCAAAGCAAAAAAATATATATAATAACATCTAAAGTAGTCAACCGAGCAGAACAACGCAAAAAAACAAACAAACAAACACAAAAAAGCACTTGCATTTGGTGTTGTCATATTGGTGATCCAGAAAAGAAATATATATATATATATATAACAACGAAAGCAGCCAACCAAACAGAACAACGCAAAAAAAAAACATAAAAGAAGAACACCAGTTGTAGCCTAAATTTGCAGGGCGCATTCTACATGAAATAGTTAATTATTACCCAATCAGTGGTTATCCAGGGAATTAATAGAAATAAGAAACCGTGAAAAAAAGTAAAGGGGAGGGGAATGATGGATGTAATCAGGTGTAAGATAAGAAAAATAAAATAGGTTGTTATTGACTAAACGGTAATTGTAAAGTGTTTGATTAAACGCAGGTTAAACAGAAATAATGAATGAAAGTGTTAACGGAAATAAAAATATTATCAATATGTTATAATAAAAAAAAATGTGCAGATTATGACATGTAAGTAGGTGATAGTTAAATTTGTTTTGATAGAAAGGCAGACTCTAAGATGTAAATAAGTGATAGTTAAAAATTTTTTTGATGGAAAGAAAATATTGTGTAGATAATGGTAAAATAAAGTAAATGTGCAGACAATACGTTGTAAGTATGTGATATGTAAAAATAAATTGGCAGAAAGGAAATATTGTAAAAATAAAGGTGAAAATAAATTTTTATAAAGTAGGCAATAATTGATATTTTTTGTAGATTAAAATTGAATGAAATAAGTTGTATGTAGATTAGAACAAAAAAACAATGAATAGAAATGGCAGAAAGGAAAATGAAGAAAAATTTTGCAGACGATAATGGGTAGATGAATAATATATAAACACAAGAAAAATTAATTTATCGGAATACCGGTAGGTTTTATAACAGTCGAAAACTATAATTCACAAAAGTATTTGGGAGTCTTGTCATAAAATGTAGTAAAAGAAAGTATACCAAATAATAAAATGAGAAAATTAAGAAAATCACATTTACTGTGTGTGTTTACTGTTTATGTAAGTCAGCGGGTTTGGTTGCCATAACAACGTGACGGTAGTGAACGTGCGTGTGTGCGCGTGTGCTGGCTAGTGGTACTAATAATTTTGTAGGAGCGTTTGTTTTCGTGTAATTTAGTTTCGTATATATATATATATATATATATATATATATATATATATATATATATATATATATATATATATATATATATAAATAAGTATTTTTAAATTTTATCTTTCTAGCTTTAAAAAAAAGTTTTAAAATTTTATCAGCCGGCATAATTTATTTTTAAATATTGAAAAATTTCAGGAAAATTAATTTTTGCTAGATTTTCAAAACATTATTTTCGTGTCTGCGGCTAGCACCAGAATGGCGGCCGTGATGTCGGAGGTTCGATTGTTAGATTGTGTAAGTTTCGTATTTTTTTAATTTGTAAATCGCAAGTTAGGAAAAAATTAAACCCTTCCAAGATGGACAATAAATAAAGCCATAATATTTTATGGTAAAGTTAAGAGCCTACGAACCATAGTTTTTGAGATGTGATTATTGGATTAACCAATCAGAAATCGTCTGTGGCACACACATCTCTGTTTATATATATATATATATATATATATATATATATATATATATATATATATTTAAATAAATGTTTAGAGGTACAGAATTTAAATAAAGTTTTAAATATAATAGGCGGAAGTCTCCCGAGAGCTCTTTCAGTTATCATCTCATCAGGAGAAAATCGATAGCGTAAAAATAATAATACTATGCCGAAAGTAAAGAGTTCTGATGGGGAACTATTGAATGTGCCAAAAATTACGGGGACACTAAAATAAAGTTTATTAACGTTTAAAAAACGATTAAAATAATGGCACAACGAAGGGAAAAAACGGAAGAAAAGATTTACAGTTTCCCAAAGAGAAACAATGGGTTAGATGTTTCTTTCTGCCGGCATAAAGAAGGTTTCCGCACCGCAATAGAGACAGACTCCCAAATCTTTAAATGGTTTCTGGAGTCCGGTCTATGTAGCACCTCGAACTATTCAATTTTATATCTGTCAGCACAGCACGGGTTGTCAACCAAATGCTGGCCAATAGCAGAGTCCAAGGCTGCAGAAGGAAGGAGACTACCAGATCCCATCCTCCCTTGTCTGATCTTTGATGGAACATGCTGGTTTATATATATATATATATATATATATATATATATATATATATATATATATATATATATATATATTTATATGTATATATATATATATATATATATGTGTGTGTGTGTGTGTGTGTGTGTGTGTGTGTGTGTGTGTGCAGGCTAGAAGAGAATGCGTCCTAAGATAGATATTCTGCAAATGAATTAAAAGAACATTAGTTTTGCACCATTTTTATGTAGAAACAGAGGGTCTTCAGTGATTTAAATCTAATGTCATATCGATCTGAGAAGTCGGTAAAAAGGTACAAATGTATCTAATTCTGATAGAATAGGTCCGTATTAGTCTCTATTATTATTGAATATTATTAGAAACAGTTCAACTGGTACAAGAGAAAACAGTAATTTATACACAGTGCGAAAATATGAGAGAAGGAAAATCTCCAGCGGAAAAATAAAATTGTTCGGCATGAAAATAATATAACGTACGTTTGGCTTAAAATTAATTAAAAGACAAAAAAAAAAATGAATGCATTGAGCATTGAGATACATTTTTGGACCAAGCATAGAATAAACAAATTCTATAAACTGAAATAAAAATAATAATTTTAATATTTTTAGATACGTTTGGAAAGTGACAATGGTCTAATGGTTAATGACGTCGATTGACAAACTGGGTTGCCACTATTCGAATCCAGTTCGTTCCACATGAATCACTTTCACTTAGGATGTTTGCCACCTTCACGTAACCTCTCCAGTAATCCCCGACGCCTTTCTAGAAAGAATTCTGATTAGGAAAAATGTGGGGGAAACCAATACCAACAACAGAATTTTCGAATTCATACGATATAGTGACCTGCTGTTCACTTTTTTCACAGAATCTTAATATTTCTACAACTACACAGGCACATTTTGAAAATGTGTTTGTCATTTGCGATCATATCGTTAAATATGCTCTTATTTTAAGATTGCACTGACTAAAACGTTCCGAAATTAAATAAAATATTCAGTTTTCTTTAAATAATAAAAAGTAATTTCTTTGTTTTTATAATCTTAAAGTTTCATTTGAATTATCGTCGACGTGTCAAGCTTAAGTTGGATAGCTGTTTTGTCCGTTTGTCAAGTCCAAGATTAAAATAGCATTATAGCATTGTCTTCGGTATGTATATTAAAAAAGTAAAATAGCATTTTCATTTGTCAAGTTTAATTTTAAATTAACATTATTGCTTGTCTCTCAGTTCAAATAATAAATAACATTTACATCAGTCTGTCATGCCAAATAGTTAAAATAATATTCGTCAGTTTGACAAGTCCAGCTTTAAATTAAGATTATCACTGGTCTGTCGAGTCCAACTTTATAATAATACTTGCAGACATACCCGGGATTGCTCGACATTAAACATAACGTTAAATTCCTTAAAAATTAAATAATAATAATAATAATAATAATAATAATAATAATAATAATAATAATAATAATAATAGTAATAATAATAATAATAATAGTAATAGTAATAGTAATAATAATAATAATAATAATAATAATAATAATAATAATAAAAAACGGAAAGAAACCGAGTCATGTGCATGCGAGTGTGTCTATATATTTTTTCTAAACAGTTCACTTCTTGCAAGTAAAAAAATACACGAGCTTAGATCAAAACCAAAAGACAGTGAGTCAAGTACAATAACCATTAGACCAGCTTATCACATCTTAAAAAGTATTTTCAGACCTACTTGTTCTTAACATAGGGAAGCTGTCATGTGAATGGTTTGTGCATGCGCAGTCGTGAAAGAGTTAACAAACAGATAAAATCTGATCACCTCCACCTTGGCATGCCTTTTTACTAATAAAAACAGATTAAAACGTTTTCCACGTGTCTGAACACACTATATACCTAATTTCACGTATGTAGCACAAAAATTCATTGAGTATATAGGTTGAGAAGTGTCCTCACTCACACAATCTCGCTTGTATAGATAGATAGATTATAATCGGTTTGACAAATCTAAGACTAAATATACATTTTCAAGTCCACTTTAAATTACCATTATCGTCACGTTTATTATAAAAATAACATTCTCGTCAGTCTGTAAAGCTCAATTTGAAATAATATTTTCATCGATTTTAAGTAAAGATTATAGTCTGTCAATTCCTGTTTGAAAACAAATTTATGGACCTTTTACACTTAAGTCATGAATTTTTTATCTGTCTTTTAAGCGTATATTTGGAATGTCATTTTTTTGGTCAGCGAAAGCTATGTTAAAAAAAACATTATCGCTTGAATTAAAATCCTCCGTTCCTTAAAACGGCCTAATATAGATCTAATGTAATACGTAGATTTGTGAACATTGGATCTGTAGATTTTGCTATATACGCGCGAGCCGCTGTTCATATACATGACATCGTATTTGAATTAAAGATACCAAAAAAGAATATTTTAAATAAACTATATATTTGCATAATAAAGTTTCGAATTTAAGTTATATCACTTAATAAGGATAATCAAATTAGAAAATAAATAATAAGTGCAATAATTGATACTAGGAAGTTCCACAGTGGACTCATTCATATGTAATATATTGACGTGGGCATTCTATAGATGTTCAGCGTAAATGTAGACGTTTGATATTAATATAGTTTTTTTGTTAAAACTGCAAAAGTATTTATCTAAGCTAACATGAACGCCCGGCAAAGCCCGTTCGTAAAGTACACTTAAATATGATATTTTAATTCTTGTAGATTTCGTACATATTATTATAGAGTTAATGTTCTATTGATTTTTATATATTATAAAGTTGCGATTTCGAAAATAAAAAATATATCCATATAACTTGGGTGCATTAGCTTGAATCGAAACCGAAATAAAAACTTATAAAAATCTCTCTCTCTCTCTCTCTCTCTCTCTCTCTCTCTATATATATATATATATATATACATATATATATATACATATATATAACTTGAGTTCTATCAGTTATATATATATATACATAACTTGAGTTCTATCAGCCATAATCGAAACCGAAACCAAAACTTATGAAGAATTCTCGATAAAATTATTTATAAAAAAAATATAGATGACCTAAGTGCCATCAGCTATAATCGGAACCGAAACCAAAACTTAAGACTTCTTTTTAAAATTATTTATGACGAGAAATGGAAGTACATAACAATTAAATGACCTGGATGTAAGCGTGACACAGAAAAATAACACACACGCTATCGTGTTAAATGGTAAAATAAATAAAAACAAGCGGAAAAAACTCTAAATAAAATGTAAATATAAGTATAACAATAATAATTCACAAAAAATACGAAAATAATTGATATAAGTTAAAATAAATACAGCACTACCATAATCTTCGAAACATAAAGGAACGACAGGGCGTGTCGGTTACATGAACATGTAAGTTGACCATGATAGTGCTTTATATTTTTTTAAGGTAAATATCTGATGAGTACATGATAAATATGCAGAAATTTGTTAGTCGCAATAAGAAATAATATTCTAATGGTTACCTTTTGAAAAGTAATGAATGACCAACTGAGAAACTTTATATTTGCAACTTGGAAAATTACATATTATATTACAATTTTTTATAATGAGTTTATTTTTCTGTTATTTGACCATTCGAAGAATATCTCTGAACCCATTGTAAAGACTCATACAATGCATATATAGGCCACACCACAACAACACTCTCCAGATGAATAACCTATCATTTAGCTGATAATAGCGCCATAAAACAACACCTAACATCCCATGATAAAAAACTTACAGTCGTCTGACATTAGAAATATCTTAACTAACAATACTAAAATACGATACCTTAACAATTGCACACGACAACTAAAATTACTAGAAGCCATACTTATCAAAAGAATTATAGCCCCTTTTTAACCAGATCTCATTTTATACTAGGACAAATATTCTGGCAGTATTTAATTACTAACAAGAAACTAAATAAATAAATTATAAAATAAGAAAATCGAAATTAAAAATAAAAATAATTTGCCCTTAATTATCCTACACCCACCTTTATAACAAAAACAAAAAACAAAAACAAAAACAAAAAAAAAACTATAAATATATCAAGCCTCAAAGGAAAAGAAAAAGAAAAAAGAAAAAGATAACAACAATCACTCCAGATGCTAATCGGATGCAACGATAGAAAGCAAATGAAATGAAATAGTAAAATGCAAGAGGATTACAGATTGCATACTACTGTAAACATAAAGTCCAAATAAATATTAGTATCAATATTTATAAGCAAATAAAGCTCAATATGCGAGAGAAATATATATATACTAGCAAAAGTACCAGTCGTTGACCGGGTTCAAAAACAGCCTACAGAAAATGGACACCGATTTATGAAAGTATGATAGGTTATGAAAAGGAAGGGTTGTAAAGAGATAGCTTCGAATTTGGCGGTATCAAAACCAAAGCAAAATATGACGAAAGTAAAAATAAAATAGATAAACCCCATAATTTATTATACCATACCTGTTCACACTGAAACACTTATCACAATATTCTGTGGATCTATATTAAAAAACCCTTGTTAGACTTTGTGACATATTTCCATTCTATGGAGGTCGGCGCAAACGAACACCCCATAATTTTATTTTCATCAAACTGAAACATAATTATCAAAGTATACTTACGCAGATAGATATGAAAAGTCTTTATTAAAGTTTGTGCGTATTTCCATTCTATGCAGGCCAGGCGCGAACGCAGACCCCCCCCCAATTTATTATACCATCCCTATTTAAGTTAAAACTTACTTATCAAAGTATTATTATGTACATCTATATCAAAAACATTTGTAAACGTTTTTTTTTTTAAATTTTTAAATTTTTTATTTCCATACTTTGTGGGCCAGGCGCGTACGCAGACCCCACAATTTTAATGAATCATCATTATGGCATATCAAACATACCCATTCCTGTGTCTCGATACATATTCTATCAATATATGTGATCAGTTTTCTAAAATAGCCAACCATATAGGAGCCTATTCGTGACCAGACACACACACAGACGTTCAGCTTTATATTATAATATATATATATATATATATATATATATATATATATATATATATATATATATATAGAGAGAGAGAGAGAGAGAGAGAGAGAGAGAGAGAGAAAGAAATAATACAATTGAAAATTCTGAATTAAATTATATGAAATTGCAACAAAATTTATTGTTTAAAAAGAAATACAAATAATTATTCTTTTTTTTCCTTAATCCATAGATTTTCAATGGATGCCATCTTATCATTAACATTTCCTCCAATGTCATTCATAGCCATTCATTGAAAATGTTAAGAATTATCTGTTCTTATTTGTCAAACAATGAATTTTTTAATTCTACATAATTTTATTCACACACACACACACACACACACACACACACACACACACACACACACACACACACACACACACACACACACACACACACACACACACACACATGTAACGAATTTGATTCTTGCTAATATCATCAACGCTCTGATCCCCATCTGGCATCAATTGGGATGGATGGCTCTCGTCTGGGAGAGGCCCCGTGTTTTGACAAGCTTCTGGGTTTGACCTTTACTCCTGATCTGAAATGGAACAGAAAGATGGTGGGATCCTTCTACCGTTCCAGAAGATATCTCACTGCTGATGCAATTCTCTATCTGTATAGAAGCCAAGTACGTCCAAGGATGGAATACTGCTGCCATATCTGGGCAGGAGCTGCTAAAAACAGCCTATCCTGCCTTGACAGAGTACAAAATAGACTTCGTGGCTTAGTGGGAGATGCCCTTTTCTCTACCCTGCAACCTCTCTCCCACAGAAGAGACGTTGCGAGCCCATCCTTGTTTTATCGTTATTTCCATGGCAGGTGCTCGTCTAAACTCCAATCTCTGGTTCCCCCTCGCCAATCTTTCACGAAAAATACCCGTCTAGCTGAATCCACTCTGAAAAATTTCCCCCACTCTTTGTCTGTGCTTAAATCAAAACGTGGATTCCATGAACAAAGCTTCTTTCTTAGAGCTGCACGCCTGTGGAACTCTGTTCCGTCTGCCTGCTTCCCACCTGACTACAACCTGGATATCTTCATGTCCAACGTTAACAAATTCCTAATGAACCGCCCCCTTAAGTAAACACTTCATCAAATCCCCACACTAACGTACTGTACTTGCAATAACCCTTATCCCTGAGTGGCTTCCGGGCCTTGATAAGTGGTGACCACCATGTAAAAAAAAAGAAGAAAAAAGCTTTATTTTGAAAGTAAACGGTGCCCGTACTAATGGCAACTTCTTTTCTCAATCAGAATCCATAACACGTATAAATGCAATCAGCGTTAAATTCCACACTCGTCTTCTCGCTTTTCGGGTGTTCCGGTTGATGGGATTTGCGTTTATAACTGCGATAGTAGACTTCCATTTTTCCACGAAGGCTAAATCATTGAATCATTTCCGTGTTTAATATATCTCCGGGCAAGGTTGGCGGATTTTCGGTCCAGTGAAACTTAATTAATGTTTCGCAAAAGAAAGATTTATCAAAATTCGCAGTTGCAAATCAAGTGACCAGTTGCGACACACACACACACACACACACACACACACACACACACACACACACACACACAAAACGACAAAACGAAATGAACAAAACTAATCAACTTAACTAACGTTATTGATTCTTCGTATAAGTTGGATTCTTCAGATTTTTGTTCTGATCTTGAATGTTATTCCCACAACGTTTCGGTTGTTGTAACCTCCGATCTTCTCCAGGTGTATCTTGCTGAACTCGGGAGACTTTCTGTCAAACTCGGGCAGCTTTCTGTCCAACTCAAGAATCCTTTTGTCGAACATGGGAATCTGCACGGAATTTCGAAATGAACCCTTTATTTAATCCACAGAAGTAGCATGCTTTCGTCCAGTCGGCCATGACTGGGTAGAAGTCACAAGTAATTCGCAATTATAGTTTTAATGTCGCTCGCATTGAAGGTTGGACCTTCAATCCTTCACCTGAGGATTACACCTCCAGAAGAGTGTACCTTACCACTGACTTTACTCTACTACTTTGTATGCTACCCCGTGGATTAAATAAATGATTCGATTCGTAATTTCATGCAGATTCCCGAATTCAACAGAAAGATTCTCAAATTAGAGGAGATCCACCTGAAAAACGTCGGAGGTTACATGAGGTGAGAAAATAACTCTCAAGATGAAAACAGTAGTCCGAAGAATTAAAATATAACGAATATAATCAATCGTCATCTAAAAAATGAAATTGCTATCTTTATAATATTTTGCTTATTCCTTTCTTAGTTGTACATTCCTTTTTAAAAATCCCAAATACAATATTTCGAAGGCGAAACTACAATTAGGTCAAATTCCCGAAATTTGGATTTAAAAACGCTAATCTAACAACCCTGGCCAAGAATATTAGAGTGACCTCATTTTAATGTAGCTTTGTTTTCGAATATCATTATAATAATATAGGATCATTGTTGTAATGGTGTGAAAACCATTCTCACTCGTATTAATACCAAATAAAGCGGCGAAGCGTTGCGCAAAAAGAGAACATTCGGAAGAAACAGGGGAAAAGAACATTGTTTGCCAAGTTTTGCTAGACTAAAGGAGTAAATTAAAAATTCTTTCTTACAATATGATTTTTAAAATTTGTATTTAACAATGTAGAACAATAGTGCTTCTGAGTATTCATTAGTACTTATTAATTTATCTCAATTGGGTTAATTCTATATCTAAAATACAGTGGGAAATATTTTAACAGTTAATTGAATAACAGATTAAACTGACCAATTTCAACTTTAGATTTTCAGTGTACTAAAAATGAGACTATAACACGATATAGCCTTTCCAACGTTGACGTTATATTTGTAACACGGCTCCACGTTGTATACGAAAATGTAAAGAAATAAAGGAAAGTAATTCAACTCACCTTTTATCTAGTTACAATAAAGAACATTAATTCATGCTACTTTCCAAACTACGCTTGCATGTTGGTTTTACAAGTCTCGTCGTTCGCCATGTGGTTAACAAAACTGCCTGTCGAACACGTGTTTGTTTTCTTCCTGCGTCGACACATCTGCTCAAGTCCTATCGCCGCCACGCAGGTTTTTCAAATCTTTCTGGCCGGCACGTGCTTCGCCTCGCTGTCGCCGCCCACGTAGTTCCAAATATCTTTCCGTTTTTCTTTTCTTCCTCTCCTTTTGCTGTGATGTCAACTCACGCCACAGCTTAGTCACTTGCATACGTGAGCTACCATTGCTGCTAGATGTGTTCTGCGGCTCGTTACAACAGTAGTTGTAATACGATGACCAAGTGGTTAACAATTTGGACTGACGTTCGAATCCAGTTCGTTCCACACACACACACACACACACACACACACACACACACACACACACACACACACACAAAAAGAAAAGAGTTTCACTTAAGATATTGGTAACCTTCACGTGGTCTCTTTCATGAGTATTGGATGTATTCTCATGAATAATTCTGACTGGAACGAATATCGAAGAAACAAATGCCAATAATAGAATCTTCAGATTCATACAATATGATGATGATGAGCAGGTGTAATAGTTGCAAGACATCCAATCTTTATGTCATATGTAGCACTGCCGGGGATGGCAAGTAACCTGAACGATTATCATTGATCATAATGATAATTGAGTTGTTGATGTTGTTTGGAAAATAGAATGCTTAGAAAATATGTATTGCGAATGCTAGCGGGAAATCCTAACGATAAAATGGAGCTTTATTCTAAAAATGTCTTCACTTGGAAGAGGAATTTGGAATCAAGAGGCCAGTTGGAATGTGACATAATACCAAATGGATTTTGTGAAAACCGTCAGGTAATTACGTAATAAATTAGAAAAATAGTTTTAGAGATAGACGGGGATTTTAGTTTATTGAAAAGAACAAACGAGTATCTGCCTTTGGTCAGACCAGACATTGAATGAGGTAATCCAATTGATACAAGTCATAGGGGATGGGATATAAAGAGTTAGACAACGATGAAATTGCAACCACGACAAATAATTGAAGGATAAAAGATTATAAAATCATCAACTTTGTAGGACGTTAAGAAGAAGAGATGACACGATGACAAAAGTATGCTGTTTGTACATATGTAAAACATCCACACACAAATGAGACGTTATATACACCTGGACGTTTTTTTTTACGCATAGGTGTAAAGACACTGCAGAGTATTATATTTCTGTACATGATTTTATATATACACGATTTATATCACCCATGTTGTATAGACCAGTATGCAACATTTATGACTAATCTATCTATCTATCTATCTATCTATCTATCTATCTATCTATCTATAAAAGTGAACGTGTCTGTCTGTCTGTATACATTTCCATACGCAAAAACTCTGTCAATTTTAAGTCTACAGACTCGAAATTTGATATACAGGGTACTGATATTTGGAAAAACCCATGTGATCGGTTTTCAGACAGAAATTTAGCTGTTAAGGGGTCAAAGTTCAACGGTTTGACCTTTGAGAACTCTACCAAACTCCTCCGCCAATTTTGGGTCTAGACACTTGAATTTTTAGATATAGATTCTTTGGATATAGATCTAACTCAATAACTTGATTTGAGCCCAATACAATAAATGTTAAGGGGGCATAATAGGGGTCAAAGATAAAAAATTTTTTTTTGCTCGGCATACACCTCCAAACACCCGGGCAATGCAAGCACCCATGCTGGTATATCTATAAAAGTAAAAGTGTCTGTCTGTCTGTCTGTGTGTCTGTGTACATTTCCCTACACAATAACTCCGTCAACTTTCAGTCTACAGACTGGAAATTTGATATACAGGGTACTGAGATTTGGGATAATCTTTATAATCCGTTTTCGGCCAGAAATTTGGCTGTTAAGTGGTCAAAATTCAACGATTTGACCTTTGAGAACTCTACCAAACTCCTCCGCCAATTTTGGGTATAAACACGTGACATTTTAGATATAGGTTCCTTGGACATGGATCTAACTTAATAACTTGATTTGAGCGCAAAACAATAAATTTTAAGGGGTCATAATTGGGGTCAAAGTTAAAAAAAAATTTACTTCTGCGGTCTCTACCAAATTGCTAAAGACAATTTCTGGTCTAAACATTTGAAATTTTACATAAAGGGTATTCAGAGATAGGGCAAGCTTTTTAATCGCTTTGAGTCGAAAATTTGAACTACCAATATATAAATCTATGTAGGTATGTTTGCATGTCTGACAAAAACTTTCGACAGAGGCGATGGATTTTCACAGGATCAGTATCGTTTTGAAGCTCGATTCTTCAGACGACAAATACGGAAAAATTGGCTAAAAACATTAATATCTTCACCCTCAACTGGGCATTTTTCTATAAGGAGGGGTTGCTTTTTTCGCCGATATTTTCAAAAGTTATCCCCTCTTTTCGATTGGCTAGTCTTAATTTAAACCTGCGTAACTTCACGTTTTTTTCACGTTCTTTTCCTCCTTCGCAGTACGGGTTCTAGCCTGCCTTCCTACTACCATTTTTTTTTTGCTCAACACACACTTCCAAACACCCGGGCAACGCCGGGTACCCATGCTAGTATATCTATAAAAGTGAAATTGTCTGTATGTGTACATTTCCCTGCCAAAGTATACTTTGTCAATTTTAGGTCTAAGACTCGAGATTTTACATAAGGAGTATTGAGGTTTGGGAAAATCTTTTTAATCGGTTTTCGGCCAAAAATTTGGCTGTCAAGGTGTCAAAATTCAACGATTTGACCTTTGAAAAGTCTACCAAACTCCTCCGCTAATTTTGGGTTTAAATACTTGAAATTACTGATTGCTTAGACATGGGTAAAACATCTAATTTGATTTGGGATAAAAAAAATGAATGTTAAGGGGTCAAAATTAGGGCCTAAGTTAAAAAAATTGACCTTTGCGGTTTCTACCAAATTACTCAGACAATTTTTGATCCAAACATTTCAAAATTTACATAAAGGGTATTCACACGTAGGGCAAGTTATGAACAGTACATAGGGCCCGAGCAAAGCCGGTCTGAACTGCTAGTTATAGATATTTCTGAAAACAGGATCGTGTTTACATATGATTAATTATATTCTGATCCTAAAAAGACCATGGTCATTAATAGTCTAATGGTTATTTGCTTTTATTTGTGTACAGATCTAATATAAACATTATAAACGCTGTATCTGCAGTGTTTGTAAATTCAAAGTGATCCAACGGTTAGATTATTTCCATTTAGCAGATTGATTAAACTGAAATACATATTATATCGAATTCAAGTAGTAAAAGTATTTTATATTGATTGACCTTAGAAAAGTCAAACATAAGTTTATTGTCAAAACGGACGGTGGAAATGTCCAACCTGTTTCTGATGGTAGAAAATCTGTTTAAAGAGAAATAACTTTTTGTATCTTGCAAAAAGATATTTTTATGCATAATTGATCTGCATTTAGGGGAATGTTTTTAGGCAAAGTTATTTTTCCCTGCATAGAACAAACAAAATTGCTAATTGAGCAATTCTAAATAAACTATACTGCGGAAATGAGCTTAACGATAAGTTATATAGTCGGATCTATATAACTGCTCTATATAGCAGCTATAATGTCTATAGAATTTCTGGTCGTATTTTTCTCAAACGCGTGCGAAATTATTTACATTTTTTGGTTTTTAAATTTACAACACGGAACCTTTTAAATCAAAACAATAACATTTATTTACACTTATCGACTCGAGGCAAACATAAGAGACAGATCGAACGGTAGGCCATGTTTATATTTTCAAAACTTACTACCTGTCTCTGTTACGCTGTTGGTTGGTTGGCTGTTTTTGTTTTATTGCATATTTTCGGGTTATTTAATGCCGAATCCAAAGATTTTTGAAGAAACATTTTTTTAATAGAATATGTTTGTTGTTTTCAAGTCGGTTTCTATTTAACCCATAGTTGGAACCCTAACAGGTACTACCACTCTGGGTCAGAGTGGACCTGGGAGCAATGGTAATTAAAGGGTGGCTCCACACTCCCCAAAGCCCACAAGCTCGGGCCTCACCACTGGATATAGTTTAAGGTCATATCCAGGACCCCCATTGAGGGACTTTTACCCTCTGTAGGGGGCAGTCGGTGTATTCTAATGCCCCACTGTTGGAGTAAATACTGCAAATAGATCCGTCTTTTTTATGTGGATACATGAAATAATAATAATAATAATAATAATAATAATAATAATAATAATGATAATAATTTTTCTCTCTCTCTTTCATTCACTCACTCTCTTACTCACTCACTCACTCACTCACTCACTTACTATCTCTCTCTCTCTTCTATATATTCGATCGTATATATCGTTAAGGGGTCATCTCAACTGATCATCTTTAGAGTTACTTCATCACATTTTTTATGCAATTTGTATAAATATCCATTTGCACCACATCTCTCATCTCTACAACATGTATTAAATCGTGCGAAATGATACACGTTTTCGTTTTTCCTTTTTGTGTCTTCTTTATCCAATGTTCAGTTTTTAACAGCATATTCAGTAAATAACACTTGACTTGGTGTACCTCTGAGTGAAAAAAAAATCCTAACTTAATGTACAACCGCAACGTTGGTCTTGGTCTTCTTCGTCATCTCTTCTGTCGATTGTCGTCTCTCACATTAACGACAGTGGAAAGCGGGGTACACAGGTTCATACGTATGAAAAAATAAAACACCTCATAAGGAAACATGTTTTGACATGTTCTGTAGATATTGATAAGGATTTGGTTGCGTGTATGACACATGACCGGGAAACGACTCTCTAAGTGAGAGGGCTCCTTTCTACGTCTTCTACCAAGGCCGAGTTCGTCAGTTCCTGTCAATTCATCTTCGTCTACTCCGAGCCACGATATGCATTCAACTATGTTAAATTTGCAAATGTCGTCAACCGTCGCAAACCTCAAACTGTCCGTAAATTGTTCCTAACTGTTGTAAACATTTTCAATTTCAGCGCCACTTTCCTTTCCTATGCCTTAAATGTACCTGTAAACTAACTCTAAATTCATATACCTTTATGTCTGTCCTTTTGTCTTCTACACCTTGGTTAACAATGCTATTTCAGTTGCTGTTGTGTGTCTTGGTGAACAGCTTCTTATATCTTTGTTCTGATGATAAACGCATTTCCATCTTTTATTTTATTATTATTCTTATTTTTAAAAAAAATCTATTAAAACTTGGGGGGGGGGGGGAAACGTAGATAATCCCATACTAATAAGTCCTGAACTATCTGTTGAACTTAAATCATTGTCCGAAATGTTGTATCCCTGTTTATGTTTTCCAGATACTTACAGGAAATGTGCCCTGATCAACTCTCTGCATTTGTACGCCCTCAACATAAATAATACCAACAAGCAACTGAATCTTAAATCTTAATCTAACCCTAACCTCCGGATGCTGAAAATGTTTTACTCTAATACCTTTTTTCCTTAAACGGCTTCCCTTTGGATTATACTCCCCGCTCATGCTGTACCAACATTAAAAAATTTAAATGTTTATGTGAACAACAATTTTTCTGCCCAAATACTCAGGATGTCCTCTCTCAACCCTAATAACAATAGCTCTTAAGTTCTCAAGATGTTGAAAACTTTCTACTCTAATAAATTCTTTCCTAGGACCGTTTCACTTTGGAATATCCTCCCTGCCACTGCTTATCTAAAATGGATGCCTAAAATGTGATCTATGGCCCAAATTGCTGGAAACTAAGTAAATTACTCTACCTGACCCATAATGAAATGATTTACTTATATAATAGATATAAAAAGTCAGAATAGTGTACTGTTACCTTTGTATTAGAAGGAGCTGCTGTTCAAAGAACAATTTGCTGCCTTAACAGTAAAAGAACCGACTTCACAATTTAGTGGTGGATAACTTATCCTCTTAGCTTTATAACAGCACATTTACAACAGAATATAAGATGATTCTATTTCTTTGTTTTACTGTATTTTACGTGGAAGATGCGCGATTGATATTTAGTCTTGGACTTTACCTTATGAAGCATGCAGAGAAAGAACTCATTTTCTATCTTAACAGCAAGAAAGGAGAAATAATTGCTATTTTTTCTCTGATTTTCTAACACTTGTCGTTTGGTCGCTTTTTATATAGTTAACATGAAGTGGGTTAATGCTTTGTCTAGTGCAATTTACATAAAGAAAATTGTTGCAATATTTTTGATATAATAAGGGTATAATCATTGAAAATGAGAAGATTTTATTTATCGACATTGGTGATAGGAACTGACGAATCAAATTGAGCCACTTTCTACTAGCAGCCAACCAGACACTAGAGTTGCTCCATAAAATATTGAATCTTTTAGCATTCCAGCACTTAATTTTTCGTGTTAACATAAGAAGGATCAGTTGCTCATTACATGCAAATTACTTCGGCAGCCCCATCATTTTCCTGTCCAACGGAAGGGTTACCCGGTATTTTCCGGAACACATCATTAAATATAAAGGCTCTGATTTATCCTTCTCTGGCTCCTTTTTCGGGGAAATTTTCAACCATAGCTCCAATTTCAGCTATTTGCAACCCCCTCCTGGGTTTATCTCTTCTTAGCGAGGCTGGTTGTGTCACTCTTTTATTGTGATCGAAATCGGTTAATTCGAACATTTTTTAATCAAATCGATTGATTGCCTTCTGCCGTTGAGAAAAATACAGACGTTAAGTTTAATCATACTCTAAGCAGAAATATTAATTTTAAACGTGCTCCTTTCATAAAAAAACAACTGCCGATTTTATGAAATTAATTTTATATAATTGCTTGAATAAAAGTTCAACGTACAAGAGTAAAGTATAATGGTTTAAATGTGCTCTAAAACAGTAATTTCGAACGCTTCCCTGAGCGTTTCTATTTGTGCTGTGATAAAACTTCTCAAATGAACTTAGATATACTTTAATTAATGCAAATATCGTATTTATCATTATAGAGTCAATACTTATTGTTTATTATATTATAAACAATATATAGTAGTGATTTCAAGTTAAAAAGTAATCGGGTGCCATCTGCTCGAATCGAAACCAAAACATATAGCTTCTGGTCTGATTAGTTAAGCTTGAAAAATTTACTAGAAATGATGTCATGGCGCTAAAATTTAAGACGGTGACAAAGAAATTCACTCTTTAAGTATAATAATAATAATAATAATAATAATAATAATAATAATAATAATAATAATAATAATAATAATAATAATAAAGTATCAAACACTGTTTAAGTACAAATTTCTTATATATATATATATATATATATATATATATATGTATGTATATATATGTATATATTTATATACAAGGATAAAAGTATGTGGAAACTAATGAATTTGACGAGGTTATTAAAAGTGCTCAATAGAAGAAGAGCAAGATATATATAAAGTACATAGTCGCGACACTGGACATACTAATGTTTTAAAACGAGTAGTCTTTGTCAGGCGACTAAATACACGGTTGCTTTCCCACAGAAAAAAAACCCGTCCTCTAAGTTTTGAAGCAACCATTTATTAAGTAGCTTGACGAAAACTTGTGGTTATAATCGACTATTTGTCAAAAATATAAGCATGTTCAGTGTCGCAACTATGTGAATTTATATATATATATATATATATATATATATATATATATATATATATATATATATATATATATATATAATATATTATAACACCATTGAATACAACAGGAAAAAAAATTACTGTTGTTTAGAGTTAAAATTTGTGTGAAAAAGAAAAAACAAACAACAAAAAAAAAAGAAATTTATTTCTTTTGTTTGCATTTAATTTTACTCTATAAAAAAAAATCTCACATTGTTCTTGGCTTTTAATTTTACCTTATAATATATATATATATATGTATATATATATATGTGTGTGTGTGTGTGTGTATGTGTGTGTGTGTATGTGTGTGTGTGTGTGTAACAACTGATAACGATATTTTAGTGTCACATCCTAAGTATCTGGCTCAAAAAAGAGAAAAAGGAAGCGAAAAAAAAAAGAGTTGTAAATTAAAAAGAGCAGATATTTCTGAGATACGTCTTTAAACTTGAAGACCGACAAAAGTTTTTTTATATCGAACGGTAACTTCACTGACCGACCGTCCGCTCAAACAACGCTATCCTCCCCATAGAAATGCGATAACAGGTTTTAAAAATTTTTTCTCAAAGGACGTTATCCTGAGTATTCTTTGATGAAAGAAAACCCTGAATTTGGGAAAATAACAAAAACGAAATCTGTTTCGCAATATGGTTTCTCCAAAAAGAATTGCAACAACATAAGAAACTGACAAGATATTAATGACAGGAAAACGAAAGAAATTTAGGAAAAGATTTGTTTACAAAAATAAGAGATCTAAGAATATGACATCGTTCACAAATGATATGAGATAATTTCTCCCCCTCTATCTCATTACGTACATATATACATGTATATATACTCTTTGTTTTTAGTATTCGTATGCGTGTGTGATGGCCGCCCTAAAACTTGAACATACTAGTGTGTATAGGTTCAATCAGTAGGGGAATTTATTTAGATTTAAGGCGGCTATCATACACGCAGATGAATACTATTCCCTCTAATCTTTTTTTTTTTTTTTTACCTCTATCGCGATATTTAACCTTCCATCCTTTCCCATTCATTGCTATATCTCAACACACTCAAATCCGCACCTCTATTGGGGCTCATTTACATACAACTTAATTATATTTTTCACAACATTTAAAGGAACCTTCTGATATTAACGCCCTGTGTCGAGAAGGACCTGGTTTGTTTTGTAAACTTTGCTTTTTTTATAAGATGTATCGCCTAAAGAATTCTCTAGTTTTTGCTAACTAGCTGACTGAAACATGCTAATAACTGTATAGCAACATATTATTGCTTATGTAAAAACAATTAAAGGGCATACCCTGCTCTACTTCAGTATTGAGCACTTGTGTATTAACCTTGTTAAACTTCATGGTTACTTAATCACTGGAAAACAAGAACCTCAGATTATATATATATATATATATATATATATATATATATATATATATATATAACTCGACGCAAGTAATGAAAATATCTTTTAATTCCTAAGTTTTTTCGCTATTAAACAAAGTAAAAATAAACTAGAATCAAGGGAAATAATTTGATGAAACTAATGAAAATATTTTTAAAATCACTATTGTGTTATTTATTAAAATAGGAAAAATTGACTATAATCAAGGAGAAATAAATCGATAAAACGAATAAAAATATCGTTTAAGTAACTTATGTTTTCTCTATTTTTGGCACTATTTCGTAGTGCCCCTGCATTTTTGCGTGGGGCCCCTCCCCCAGCAACAGCCGGGAGATTATTTAGTTGCGCAGAGCAATAAGAAAAAAAGGGACCACAATACAACTTCGACAATTCACTTTTTTTCTCAGCCGGCAAACATGGAGTGAGCATGCGTGTTTTGCCTTTCAGTAAAAAGAGGAGGGGGATACCGCCTCTTCTTCAGCACTAGTTAGGAATAATTAAATTTTTGATTTCAAAGTTAATTATTGTTGGTGTTTATTGTAAATTACTGTAATATATTATGCAAAAAAAAAAAAAAATAAATAAGTAAAATAAATAAACAGTTAAGATTTTCATTTATATTACGGCATGTGTTGTTTGATCTGCATTAACATCGTGACGGTACCAGCAGCGGTTCCAGCCAAAGGAACTCCAACTTCAAGAAGTTTTCTCTCGAGAATTGAGAAAGAGCACAGGAAAAAAGCCACACTAACAGCTCAGAAAACAAATATGGAATATAAAACTCAAACAAGATAACAATTTAAGTTATAATGCTAAAAAACAAAAAGAACAAAAAACAAAACTTGTTTACATTGAACTTGCAGACGGCTATATTGTAGTCAGCTTGAAGGCAGGTAAACGGAAAATAGTTCCACAGGTGTGCAGTTGTAAGAAAGAAGCTTTGTTCATGGAATCTACGTTTAGGTTTAGGCACAGATAAAGAATGGGTGAAATTATTGACAGTGTTTACAGCCAAACGAGTGTTTCTCGTGAATGTTTTGCGAGAGGCGACTATTGATTGGAACTCAGACGAGCACTTGCCATGAAAATGACGATTAAACAGAGACACGCTCGCAACACCTCTTTTATGAGAAATATGTTGCAGGAAAGAGAAAAGGGAATCCCCCACTAGGCTACGAAGTCTATTCTGAACTCTGCCTATCTAGATTTAGGGAGGTCGATTGGGCGATCGGATTTATAGCGGTGGGGTTATTATTAAGAGATTCTAGGGGAGAAGTATTGTCTCAAGTAACTTATAATGGATAACTGTTTTATGTAAAGTCAGGTGGATTATGTTTCTGAGTAATATCAGTAGTATTAAATTACTGGAGCATGAACTACTGTTCACATTATTACTATTAAGCTTATATTCATTCACGGTACATGAGTAGATGACGTTGCTGTGCCTATAATCATTATTAATGGGGCATTTAGCTATTACCCAGCAATTACAATTTGGAGTATTAATATTTTGCAGATTAGTCTTCTTGGCTTGAACAATTTTTATATTATTAGAATTTATTATGGTTTGTGCCAGATTCAGCATGATAGAAAAAAAGATTTTGACGGTATTTTTATTTAGTATAGAACAGTGTTTATCGAGGTATTAAAAACAATTCTCTAAATTTTGGAAAATTCTTAAGTTTTTAAGTTATTGTTATATGGGGGTGAGTTGAACCATCAGTTAATTTTTCTTTTTAGTTTCCTGGATGTAATAGTATTTATATTATTCTGTTACAAGAAAGGCCTCCCTTTTCTTATAAGTAAGAAAAACATTAGATAAGTAAAAATGAGATTAGATAGACCGAGATTCGAACCTCGTAAGCAAGGTTCAGGAATAGGGTCAGAAACGGAATTTTCGCATTGTTCAGTTTTCACATAAAATAGTTTAGATATGTTGTTTGGAAAGGAATTTAATTATTAAATTCTTTTTATGAAAACTGAATTAACATAAGGTCAGTAAGAAGAACGAACAATAGCAAATTTAAATATGTTGAAAAATAAGTTTGGTCGAAAAATAGTTTAGAGAAAATTCATTGTCTCCAAAAGTGGTGTGGAAACGTGCCAAACAAAGTATGTTTAGGTCACGCGTGTTCTCCACGAGGTCCAGCACGTTTTAGACATGCGTATGACGTTATGGTAGAAATGCATTCTCAATATAGGAGCTAGAGTTATACAAACGGGTAGGCAGACGGGAGACAGAGTTGGAAAGACGGGAGACAGAGCTGACATTGGTCAGAAGAAAGTCCCCCTTTTGGAAGCGAAGGGTTAGAAAGTTTTAATCATGTAGTCGACTTTTGAATTCCATAATTGCAACCGGCCGAATGTAATAAAAGCACACATCATATTTTGTAACTGCGTCTTCGTGTTGTGTCATTCTTCAACAATTAAAGGTAATGTGAAACATCCTTTATATGAACATTGTGTCACCTCATCGTTATAATGAACTTTGTGTATAAACCATCTAAGTGTCCCCTTCTCTATCATAAGTAATGACAGTCCCCTCTTCCATGTGTTATAAGAACTGATAACCTTTATCTCTAAATATATGTTATAAGTCGACAGGCTGTAAAATGTATAAATGTCGCTCTCCTTCTCTCTTCTATGTCTCCCGCTCATAAATATGTACACCGTCTCTTTCTCTAATATGGTCCCCTACACAACAATTCATAAAGCTTTAATTGTTTATTGTTTTGATGAGTGATATCAGTAGCTCGGTTCTTCATATAAATTTTATTAATTGCCAAGTAATAAGTAGGGCTATTACAACAGAATATTCTTTTCATTGTTTTGACTCTCGAGTATATATCCTACAAAGTTAGACACAGTTAATCAACCAAGAACCACATCACTCTATATAAAAGCATGCAAGATATCAACGGATACACACCCGAGAGTCAAAACAATGAAAAGAATATGCTGTTGTCCTAGTCCTAGTTATAAGTTACAATGCGCATATATGCTTTAGGGTTATAGGAGAAATTATTAGAATATGAGATCCCTTGGAAGTATCCTGAGTCAAACAGGGCATTGTTATAAATTGAAACTTTTGTTGAAATATATCGTTGTTAGCTGAAAGATTACATATTCTATTTTATACAGGGGGATGATTGATTTAATGATAGATTTAATGAACATAAAATAAGGATAAATTTGGTTTTGATATCGACTAAAAAAGCCTAAATTAAAGACTATTGACGCATCAAGAAAGTTGGAAGTCTTTTTCCCACTATCAAAAGTGATAGTAAGTCCGAATTCTTTTTTTTTTACTATTACCTACATATATACTATTCTTTCCTATATACCTTATATGTAGTACCTACTTTTAATTACTTATTCCTATTTCATATCTAAATGTTATTAAACCAATTTTTCTATATTTGCATTTTGTATAATTCTAGCCCTTCTCCACTTCTGATGAGAAACATTTAGTCTCAAAATGCCATGGCCTTAAAGGTTTCTTTTCTTAGTTTCCTCATTACTTCCCTTTATTGTTCTGATCATATAATAACTTTCTATATAACTTTTATTACTCATCTATCATTCATAAATTCATAAATTTGGGGGTTTTATGCATTGATATTCATATTAGAAACCCTTTTTTCTATTAAAGAGAAAATGCAATTTTGTTATATATGGTTCGTGAAATTGCATCTATCTGCAAAAGATTTAGCTTATTTGCATATTCTTTTAAACAGTCATTTCAATTAATTCCTTATTAGCTTATCCGATTTTCTTATGGGATGATCATCTTTAGTTAACTATTACGTGTAATTATATTCAGGCAGATTATACTTGCAAAATATTTCCGTAAAACGGTTATAGTAAACACAAACCTCTTTCTATGTGTGTGTATATATATATATATATATATATATATATATATATATATGTTTAAAAAAATTGCCAACCAAACTCCTCTGTCTATTTTTTGGTTTACAGACATGAAACTTCATATGTAGGGTATTCGAACCCATGCGAAACTTTATATTTGGGTTCCAGCCGGGTAAAATCGGGGCAAAATGTGAAAATTAAAAAAAAAAAAGAAATTTATGTGGTGAACAACGGCATTACGAATATACATGCGTAAGGTAATAGCTACTGGTTCATGTCTTAATATTTAACCTTTCCACAAACATGTCTTAAATATACAGTAATTAACGTCAAAGGAAAAAGTAAATTGTAAGCTAAGCTGTTTGGTTTCGATACTCGGTGGTGGCGCACGAGTCATTTTTTTTTTTACTTTTTAAATCATTACTATATATTGGTTCCAATATAATATAATGATAGCTACGAAATCTGCATTAATTAAAATATCATATTTTAGTGTATTTTACGACCGGGCAATGCCAGGCAGCCTGCTAGTATTATATAATTTTTGTGTATATGTATATTTATATATATCTGCATGTATATATGTATATATATGTGCATATATATGCATGCATATGCACACGCATATATATGTATGTATATATGTGTGCGTATGTTTAACTTCTTGTCTATTGAAATTTAAACTGTATTTAATATTTTTTTTATTATATTGTTTTCATAAAATACTCTAAACGTCTTTAGACTATATATTTGGTTTTTACGTTTGCATGACTAGGTTTCATCTTTTCCCAATTGTCTGTCTGGTTTTAAATGTACCTAAGCTTTTTATGCATCTTTATTCATATGTAATTTCATATGCACTAATTTTTAAAAGTAATTTCTGATAATATAATTATACTCAATACTTATTTGCTTACTTATTTATAAACTTCTAGTTCAAGAAATCAGTGACACAGACGGACAGACACTAAAGTAACATTCGTTGAAATTAGCAGTTTTCATTAGTCGTGTTTCGTTCGCATGGCTTCCCGTAGAGAACTGATCTATAAACGTCACGTGATTCGTCATTCATCATCGTTCGACTCCTGTTTATCTACGACGTTTGACCTTTGTACCCTTTTCATCACTCATCTTTGAAAACGATTCTGTTTGAATCTAGATCATCCTGGCATGTTACCATTGTTAAAATTCTCACTAGCCAACTTACTCGCTTCCGATATATGATCCTTAAAATGTCGCAGTATAAAACGAACTGAGGATCGATATTTCTACTGCTGAGATGATCACCAAAATACCTCGTATAAAAGCAACATGAAAGAAAACGTGATGGAGAGGTAGAATGTAAAGTTTGTTTGTACGAAATAGAGTTTTATTTCCTAAATGATTTCAAATGTGAATAACTATGACATGGGTGGTATTTTGACGGTTTTACCTTAAACGACACTCACCGTAGGCGGGTTCAATCGGCTTTCTCCAGAGGAAAAAGTTTCATAGGAATATCAACTTCAAAGGAGGTCCTCACTCTTATGTATGCCCCCGTCAGCGGAGATTATGACGTTATATTTGATTGTTTACTTCTTGCAGGGAGGTATCAATGCCATCCTAAATACTTTGCCTGTTATTCTCAAATAAGGACACATCTAGTATTGACCAAGTTATACGTTTCTTAACTCTAGTGATCTAACGATAATCAGTATGGTAATATGATTATAGCGTATATGTTGTATTTTGTGGTTTTCACTCTGTATTACATATGGACGACGAATGGATTCGATTATAGATATAGTTGGTTGCATCTAAAATAAGATGCACCGATTCAATTCGCACATTTCGCAATGACAATGCTATCTTAAATAGATCTATAGCCGACTGACCAACAGACAAAGTCTCAAATTTGATTCGACGATTCGAGGACGCATCACAAATATTATACTTATTACTTGGACTTCACCAATCCTGTATAATAATTTTGGCACGCAAGATTTACAAGATAAGACGATTATTTATGTCTTGGTCAGTCAAAACGATATCATTAGCCATATCAATACGAAAAACGAATTTGGAAAGTGTTAAACAAGGAGGGCCGTTGTTTCAATGAAAAAGTTTGAGTGATACCATGAGGGTGAAAGGTGACCTCACAACGGAAGTCGCAAAACTATCTAACATCCGTACGATGATTTTCTAGCTCTTGTTCGACGATTATTCAAGCAAGCAAGACGTATCCAGAGTAACGTTTTAAATAAAGCACAGGCGTCCATAATATTACTATGTGTAGCATGAAGAGCTATCCGTGTATCTGCCTACCTTTCTTTTTTTCTCTGTACTTTTCTGCGTCTGTTCTTCTATCTGTAATATACCTTTATTAAAAACTAAGTGTAGGCGCCCAAGTAATTATATATATATATATATATATATATATATATATATATATAAAGTGGTCATCACATATTAAGGCCCGGAAGCCATTCGAGGATAAAGGTTAATGTGTATTGTAGTCATTGTGACAGATGCGTAATAATCGTTTGTAGAAGTAATTTGGTATAATTAGATCATCTTTGAGAACGGATGAACAGGAAATTGTTTACGTTGTACTTGAAGAAAATGAAACAGAGTTCCACCGGCGGGCAGTTCTAGGGAAGAAGCTCTGTTCATGGAATCTATGTTTGCGTTTAGGAAACTATAGGGAGTGGGGGAATTTATTTATAGTGAGTTCGGCTAGACGAGTGTTTTAGTGAAGGATTGGCGAGGGGGGGGGCATAGATTAGAGCTCAGTCGAACACGTGCCATGAAAATAGCGATAGGGCAGAGACAGGCTCTCAACGTCTCTTCTGTGGAAAAGAGGCTGCAGAGACGAGAGAAGGTCATCATTTACTAGATTACGAAGTCTGTTTTGAACTCTGCCAAGGCAGGATAGGGTCGCGAGCAGCTTCTGTCGAGATGTGACAACTGTATTTAATCCTAGGACGTACTTGGCTTTTATACAGATAGAGAATTGCTTCAACAGTGAAATATCTACTGGGGCGGGAGAATGCTCCAACCATTTTTCCAGTGACCTTGGCGACGGATTTGATGTATGTGCTCCATTTCAGATTATATGCATAAATAATCGAGAACCTGCGTCCCTGACGACGGCACGAATGCATAAGGAAACAGGAATAAGCAATAAGTATATAGCGCTGGTTTTAAATTTTAATGGTTTCTTTCATTAGGTGTATGGCCCGTTTCAATGCACAAAAAAGATAAATAATCGACTAATAAACTCACGTGACTCATCCTAATGTCCCAACTGCTGTTTAACTTTCTTCCTCACTTCTTATTTGCAAGCATCTTATGTGTGTGGTTTCAATACTTTTTTTTGCTAATTATTCCACCGGGCAAATTATTCATCGTAATATATGATATTCAATATAGGTTTGATCGTATCATAATACGTATGCAATCTACATAAATTAAAATATCATGTTTAAGCGTATTGTAGGAGTGGGAAACGCCGGGATGTAAGCTAGTTATTAATATTATTGTGAAAAACTTGAAATTTGGATTTTGCATATGTGCGAATATCTTTTGTTTCTTATATGGATTGTTCGTCTTTTTTTTCTATCGTGGATTAATATTCTGAGCCGATTGTATGAAAAGAAGAAATATTATCTTTATTTCTCTTTGTTTTTATTTTACTAACAGTTATGTAAACCAGTGATGGTTTAGTTTTGCTTCCTTGTACAAGAAGGGAGAGGCGATAATGGAAAATGTATGTTTATTAATGGAAATTGAAAACCAAAGAATACAATAAAATAAAGTAATAGCTGATTATAACACTCAGGCTTTCTTTGGGTATTACAAAAATGGCGACTTATACTCTGCCAAATGTCGAATTTTATTTAGTATTGGACATTTCATGAAATATGATAAACTTTAAAAATGTAACTTAGAAATGCTAATCGCATTAAATCGAAGGGAGAAAACGGGTATGCCAATTTCAATTTATAGCTTCCTATGGAATATAAAATAGTGAAACAAGAATTGATACAGGAAAATGATATTGATCTGTTTTATAAAGTTTAGGGGTTCACGAAAATATGTGATTGCTACCTACAGCAGAATGATTTGACACAAGAATCAGAAAGTTAGATTTGAAAAGTCAGCGTTCTACAGAAATAAAAACACTCTGGCCTAAAAAATATATATATATATATATACCCGTCGGTAATTTCCGTTGGTGCAATAATTTAACCTTTTCCCCAAAGAAGAAGGCAAAGTTTGGCAGAGTTGGTATTCAAGAACTGCACAGATTCAGAATCATACCTCAGTCAACTGTGAAAATGATATATCAACAATAAACTAGACTCTGGTTTTGTATTAAGTGAAAAAATATGACTCGAATATATTTTGAAATATGAAAAGTGAAGGCAAGTAGTGTACTAGATGTACTAGGTGGATAGGTTATCTAGTTTTTATTATGAAGTCATCATTATCATATCCAATGAATTCAAAGATTCTAGTGTTGGCATTAGTTTCCCCGATATTTTTACTACTCAGAATTCGTTCTAAATATATATTGGGCATTACAAGAGGGACCACTCGAAGGTTGCCAACATCCTAAGCGAAAACATTTTTGTAGAACGAATTGGATTCGAACTTCCGTGCCGTTAACCACTAGATCATCGTCATCTCTCTAATTATAAAGTGATACTAGTTAAGACAAACTATAGTAATGTAGTCAGGCGGGAGCAACATTTATATGACTAAAGCAACTCTGAACAGTGGGGACGGAAGTGAAGATAGGAAAATTAGAAGTGAGGTCATAATTTGGTAACAGTGTTGAGAGGCGTAGCAATAAGCGTCGACGGCTGGCATGTGTCTTCTGCAGAGAATCGTTAACGCACTGGAACACTTCAGATACAAGAATAACACAATCATTCCAATTTTGACGATGTTGGTAGTTCGAGGTGGCAGCATAAAACGATAGAATTTTTGCTCGGCAGATTTTAGGGATGTTTTATTTTCTGCCCCGTTCGCATGTGATTTTGTTGTTGGTTAGAGAAAGATTAAGTGGAAGAAAAAGCTGCGGCTTATGTGAAAAAGCGAATGTCTTCACTGAGAAAGGGGGGAGACGACGCAAAATAATCCGACTCGAATGGGCGTTTCTTCTCAACTCGAAATAATTTATCTGACTAAATATAGATTTCGGTTATTTAAATTATAAATAATCTTTCGCATGGCGTGAAAGAAATAAGTTTTGTATTGTAATTTATCGGGTAATCGATTTGTAGAATATGATATTTAAGATTTATTAAATCTTCGTTTCCGCCTTCTTGTAGATGACAACAAATTTGCATCTTTACATCTGACTGCTCTGAAATATTTCCATCACAAAAGTACATTTAATTTGAGTTATTCCTGTCTTTCTTTTGTTTTACTCCTTTTCACCCGAAACAAGGTAGCTTGCCACTTGGTCACTTGCACGTAAGGGTCTATTATTTGGGATCATGTCTACTGAAGATTATGTTAGGAGATGAGCGAGAGATATTTTTCATATAATATTAAAACATTTGCATGTCAGAACAGTCAAGGAAGCAGGAAGCAGGAAACAGGGAAGGAATTCTCAAATCTAGCAGTTCGAGGGAACAAGGTATTAGAGTAAAAAGCTTTTAGAAATCTAGGGAACTTAATGAAGGGTAGGGGGATTTTGCTGCTAAACTGATTTTTCAGACGTATGTACGTCAATGGGGGTACGAATATAATCAGTTAATAAGAGAGTATTCTATTAAATTACTTGCACAGGCTTGCAAAATTGCGGCGATGAGACAAGGGTTGAAGTTTGGTTTACAGTGTGGCACGTATGGAGTTTCGTTTATAGTGTGGCACGTATGGAGTTTGGTTTACAGTATGGCACGTATGGAGTTTCGTTTATAGTGTGGCACGTATGAAGTTTGGTTTATAGTGTGGCACGTATGGAGTTTCGTTTACAGTGTGGCACGTATGGAGTTTGGTTTATAGTGTGGCACGTATGGAGTTTGGTTTATAGTGTGGCACGTATAGAGTTTGGTTTATAGTGTGGCACGTAAGGAGTTTGGTTTACAGTGTGACACGTATGGAGTTTGGTTTACAGTGTGGCACGTATGGAGTTTGGTTTATAGTGTGGCACGTATATCCTTCTTAGACGTACTCTCTTTTGAAGCACGTCTAAGAAGGATATGTCAATATGGTGAATGCACCACCGCAGATATGGCAATAATACTGAATACGTGGGCAAATGGTGGCTTTATAGAGATACAGGATACACTCTTTTTTTTTAGCACGGGCGAGGAAACCCGTCTACTTTGCAGGAGCTTATACAATGTCCAGTCCAGTTCTTAATCTTAAAATAAAACTAT
The DNA here is from genome assembly GCF_053919585.1 of Euprymna scolopes. Classification (NCBI taxonomy): domain Eukaryota; kingdom Metazoa; phylum Mollusca; class Cephalopoda; order Sepiida; family Sepiolidae; genus Euprymna; species Euprymna scolopes. Next base: position 56,007,071 of record NC_136489.1, on the reverse strand, counting down.
TAACAATCTTGAATAAAGAAACTTGCTCACATCTTTGTTTAATTTGAAAATTTATAAAAACGAAAAATGTACACATTTAAAAAAATTAAATCGTTAAAACAACTTATAAAAACTATAAAAGAAGCATTAGAGCTTTTTTTTTTGTTTTCATTTTGTTGGTGGTATTAATCCGAGAGAGTGACCTTTTGTGGAGAGAAGAACATTACATGTACTATTGTAACAGAGCGCGAACGCGCTTATGGCAATAATACTGTATGCAAATGACCGAGTCGTGTTCGATTCGACGTCATGATGAGTAAAAGAAAAAAAAAAGATGATAAACGAAGAACGTGTGCGTAGACCGAGGATCACGTAAGAGAAAAAGGATAGAAATAAACTTGCTACACACGTGGGCGACAGGTTTGAACAAGAAACAAGGTTTGAAAGTAACTGGAAATAAATGTTCTATTGTTCAACTGGAAAAAAAGGAGTCGATTTATTTCTTGTCTTCTCTTCATTGCGGCGGTATCTACTTGTTAACGCGTGCGTAAACGTGTACTACGTTACACAATGTTGTTGACGTAAAGTTTCAATCGTTGTGGTTTGCGTGGTTAGCGCAAAGTTTTAATAAGTTATTTTAAAACGAAAGTTTTCAAAAAATAATTTTAATCATTTAATAGAAAATTATATAACATTGTTCGGTTTTCTAAATTTTCAAATTAAACTTGTTAACAAGTCTGTGGTAATTATGCAAAATAAAGGCCGTGCTATTGTTGGAATTTTCCAGACATTTTACATAAACCGACGTAAAGTACCGATACAATGAAATCGCAACGTCATTAAAAAATTATTTACTATTATTAGTTTATTATACAAAAACTAAAAAATTTATTTTGATTTGAACAAAATATCCTAAAAATGAAAATCATAAAAAAATTAAAACAAGTTTGTGTTTGTATCTGTTTGTTATTAAAAAAATATTTATTCATGAAACATTACCTTACAATGAGTGTTTTTCTTAATTATTATTCATTGAGTTTTCTTCATAACAGCAAAAATAATATTGTTTCCATTCGTTATTTTGGTAATAAGAGATATAACGTATTTTTCATTTAAAAAATGCCCAGTGGTTGCAGAAAGAAAAATACGAAACTTGTGTTCAGCATCTTCCGGCGTTTTTCAGAAACTGCCCGAAAAATTTCACATTCTGTATAGGTACTAAGTTTGTTTTAACTGTCCTGTAGAATTTAATGATGAACTTGACACGTTGTCTCCTAATGAAGGAGTGGACACTATAAGCAGGCGATGAAAAAAAAATGGAGGTATGAACCTAAAAAAATGAACTAAAAGCAATTGTCTGTTATTATAAAATAAAATGCAAATAAAAATAAATTAGCGCACAAGTGATGTTTACATCACCGGAAGTATTTTTGTTTTGTTTTTGTTTTTTATTTCCAGAAGAGTGATACTAGCGAAAAGGAAAGATAATACAAAATCCATTTTTTTCTAAATACTTTCAAACAACAAAAGCCACTCGAGGATAAGGATTAATGAATGTAAGCTAGTAGTATAGTAATCATTAATGGTGGAAATTGGGTAGAATTTTTTGTTTAAGGGGGCGAGCCAACAAGACCAAGACTTTATTTATATTGGATTCGAAGATTACCATATTGTAGTCAGTCGGAAAGTAGGCCAACAGAATAGAGTTCCATGGGCCGGTAGTTTTAAGAAAGATGCGTTATTCATGGAATCTGCGTTTAGATTTAGGCACAGATAGAGATTGGGAGAAATCGTACGACATGACAGAAAAGAATAGACATTCATTGAAGCAGTTTATTTTAATAAACATATAATTCATAGAACAAAATCGAAATTAAATGGTCACAACTTTGATAAGTAATACTGGGTTGACATCCCCCTTTACTATTTTTAATGCTAGGATCTTTCTAGGCGTTGCATTGATCGGTTGATGAATAACGTCTGGAGGAATTTCTTGTCATATCTGACGTTGTAATGCTAAAAGTTCAGATTTGGAAGATGGCTTCCTTTTCTTTTTGCAAATGTTACGGTATAATATACCTCAAAGGTTTGCAATTGATTCATATCCGGGGACTGATTTGGCCACGGAAATTTATTAACTCCATTTTGGCTCAACCAATATTGTGTCGCCCTAGCAGAGTTGCAAAGAGGTCCGTCTTCCACAAATATGGAGTTAACTTGGTTCATTTTATTACTTTAAAATATCGGTAGGAGTTCTTCATGTAATATTGAAACATCTTTAGCAGAATTGATGTTCCTTCGCACTCCACCAGGTCTGAGCGACCATCACTCCGAATTGCATCCCATACTATAACCGAGTAATCCTCGTATTTTAGCGTTCGCCACAATCTTTTTAAGTCAAACTCTTGGTGAGGAAGCCATCTCATTCCACTGTTGGGAAATAATGAAAATCATGACTCATCAGAGAAAATTACATTGATCCAATATCTTTTCTGCACTTGATATTGGCAGGGCGAAGAAGAGGGTTTCTTTTTACAACTCTGCCATAGTAATCCAGCTTATGAAGATACCTGAAATGCTCTGAGACTGACACCAACTTGTATTGTAATGTCAAAGGCTTTGCATGAAGGATTCTCTACAACATTTCTTTTCACAAGACGCAAGGTTCTTTCAGAGAAACCGATGCGACCTGGATGAGGTTTTGTCATATCTTGTTATCTTGTGAATTGTACGATCAGTATTAACAGTAGAAAGGGGCATTGAAAGATTTCCTGCTATTTTGCGTTGACTACTATTTCCTTCATGTTGACCAACAATTCGTCCTTGCAGAAATTCTGATATGTCTGATGCTCCTTTGGTTCATTGCATGCTTCAACGTTGTTAGATGCAATTTTAATGAGATACTCTAAGTTATTTCAGCACTATTTTCTGTAAATATAAATGAGTATATATTAACCTTGGAAAAATATTTATCTTAGTGTCTATTCTTTTTTGTTATGTCTGTGTATATAGTGGTTGTAGATAGTTGAGAGTTTTTCTAAAAGTTTGGTAAGGGGGGACCATAGATGGTAGATCAGAAGAGTACTTGCCATGCAAATAATAATAGAGCAGAGACAGGCTCACAACGTATTTTTTGTGGAAAAGAGAAAAAGAGTATCACCCACTGGTGTTCGAAGCTTGTTATGAACTCTATCAAGACAGGATAGGGCGCGCCGTGCAGCTCCTGCCCAGATATGGCAACTGAATTCTATTTTAGGATGTAGTTGGCTCTTATACAGGAATTGCATCGGCAATTTGATACCTTCTAGAGCGGTAGAATGATCCAACGATTTTTCAGGCGATCTTGGCAATGGATTTTATGTATGTGTTCTATTACAGATCAGGAGTGGAGGTCAATTCCAGAAGCTTGTCAATGCATGGTACTTTCCTAAGACGAAAACCATTCATTTCAATTGGGGCTAGATGGGGGAGGGCGGCAGAGCGTTGATGATGAAAAGAGAGTAGCTTGGTTTTTTTTATATTACTTCGTTACTTTATTGAACTTGTTTTGTATTCCAGAATTTTTTTTTGTTAGAATAAAAAGCATTAATTTTGTATTATTCCCCATTGATCTCCGAAAATAATTAGAGAAAAATGAATATATTAGTTTAATAACTACTAGCGGGACCTGTGGAAATTCCACAGGGGGGTGATTCATATGTAATATATTGATATTGGCTTTCTGTAGATGTTCAACGTAAATGGAGATGCTCTGATATTAATGTAGCTTTTTTCTTAAAACTGCAAAAGTATTTATTTAAGCTAGCACGAACGCCCGGTAAACCCCGGTCGTAAAGTACGCTAAAATGATATTTTAATTTATGTAGATTTCGTATATACTATTATAGAGCTAATGTTCTATCGACTTTTATATGTTATAAAGTTGCGATTTCAAAAATATAAAATATATCCATATGACTTGGGTGCATTAGCTTGAATCGAAACGAAAACTTATGAAGAATTTTAAATAAAATTATTTATAAAAAATAGATGATTTAAGTGCCATCATCTATAGTCGAAACCGAAACCAAAACTTATGAAGAATCTTGGTAAAATTATTTATGTCCAGAAATAGAAGAACATGATAATTAAACGACTCGGATGTAAGCCTGACACACAAAAGAACAAACACCCTATCGTATTAATATATAGATTAGCAAAAGAGAATCTTACAATGTACCCGTTTCAGTTGACTGTGATGTGTATAAACAGTTATACAATCTTTTTCGTTGCGCACTTAATTGCCAAACCTGTCGTCTATACTTCGTCTATGATTTATTTCCTCCTTTCGTCTCTATTAACAGTCAAAATTAATAAAATAATGAAAACGATGAAACGATTGCAATAATCTACCATCATAATCTGTTTAACATGTTGACATGTTAGGCGATTATAAAAATGAAGGAATATTACTGGCGACAGTAATACTATTTAACCTGCAGTCGAAGGTGGGGGGATACAGACAGACAAACAAACAGAGAAAATGCCGCTTATATATATATATATATATATATATATATATATATATATATATATATATAATGTTCTTGCCAGCTTTCCGTGTTCTATTGGAAGATCAATGCTTTTATTTTTCTTTCTATCTCCAACTAGGCCGACCGATAAATTTCCGAAATTCCGTCAACAGTTTTAAATCTTTCCGTAATTTTATAATTCATCGAATCTCGATTGTTGTATTATTTAGCAGCGTCGCTAAATCATTGAATCTATGAACCAAAGAAGTTCTAGTGGACTTTTTAACGATGATGGACAATTCTTTGGATGTTTTCCCAACTATTCTCTTTCTTTTATCGGAATTCTTCCGTCCTAATCCCAAAATCTGGCAAACCATCTTTAATTCAATGTCTTCTCGAAGCAAGAAACGTTGTTCGTTTCGTAAATCCGTTTGTCGGTCACGCTTCAGTTTGCAATAGTAGATTAATCGTTAACTGCGCAGATTAAGTGAGAACAGCTTAAGAAAATCGTCCATTTCTTTATGCTTGCAAACGCCGATTTTGGTTAAATCAACATCTTTAAGCAACGTGGATCCTGGTCAGCACTAAAATGAGTGACTATTCGGAACTACAAGGTGCTGTATGTGATCAAGCTGATCTATTGTTTTCAATCGTCTTAGATTTCTCATTGCAACTAAGATCAAGCAGTGCCGATTTAGTAAAAAAAAAAAAAAAGGTTTTATAATTGTCTAATCATTGCTTCACAAATCAGCGCCTGTCATCATGATAAGATTGTCTTTATCCGCTGGGAGAATTTCCACACCAAAGATCACATTGCTATGATGAGATAGAAAAAACTACTCACACCTGTTAACATCTTATATCTTTACAAAGCCACAATTTGTCCATGCTTCACTGTAGAGCTCCTACGACGCCGTAAAGCTTTCTACTCTAATTATTTCTCTTTTCGAACTGCTAGACTTTAGAATTCTCTCCCTGTTTCTCGTTCCCCTGACTGTACAAACAAGCAGTACAAATAGAAAAATAATAAAAAAAACATTATAGATTAATATAACGCAGAACTTTACAAATGACAAAACAATATAAATACAAGCAATAAAATAAAATAACACAATATAAATATAAACAATAACACAAAATCATAAAACAATATAAACACAAGAAATAAAAATAATAAAACAATATCAATACAATCAATAAAGCATAATAAAACAATATCAATACAAGCACGCAAACAAAATAATAAAACAACATAAATCAAAGCAATTAAACAATATAAATACAAGTAAAATAAGATAATAATAATAATATAAATATAATAATTAAAACAAAACAATAAAACAATATAAACAATTAAACAAAACAATAAAATGATATAAATACAAGAAATAAAAAACAATATAAATACAAGCAATAAAAATAATACAACATTATAAATACAAGAAATAAAACTGAAAAAAATATAACAATACAAATACTTGGCTTAGTGGAGGATGCCCTTTTCTCTTCCCTGCAGCCTCTCTCCCACAGAAGAGATGTTGCGAGCCTATCCTTGTTTTATCGTTATTTCCATGGCAGGTGCTCGTCTGAACTCCAATCTCTGGTCCCCCCTCGCCAATCTTTTACAAACAACACCCGTCTAGCTGAATCCACTGTCAAAAATCAATGCCTAAATCAAAACGTAGATTCCATGAACAAAGCTTCTTTCTTAGAGCTGCACGCCTGTGGAACTCTGTTCCGTCTTCCTGCTTCCCTCCTGACTACAACTTGGAAGTCCAACGTAAACAAATTCCTGATGAACCGCCTCCTTAAGTAGACACTTTAAATATTCACACTGACATACTGTACTTACAATAACCCTTATCCCTGAGTGGCTTCCGGGCCTTGATAAGTTGTGACCACCTTGTAAAAAAATACATCAATAAAACAAAATAATAAAAAATAATAAATAAAAGCAATAAAACTAAAAATCAATATAAACACAAGCAATAAAAATAACAAAAAATAAGAAATACACACAATAAAACAAAATAATAAAACAATAAAACAAAATAATAAAACAAAAGCAATATAAAATGAAGAAAAATAATAAAACAATAAAAATACAATCAATAATACAAAATTATGAAACAATATAAATTCAAATAAAAAAATGATAAAAAAGACAAATATAAGAAATACAAAAGTGATAAAACACAAGCAATAAAACAAAATAATAAAACAATATAAATGCCAGCTGAAAAAATAAAAAAATTAAATAATATAAATAGAAGCAATAAAACCTCATAAGACAACAACAATACAAATAATCAAAACAGAATAATAAAACAATATAAATGCAAACAAGAAAACAAAATAATAAAATGAGATAAATATAAGTAATTATACAGAATAATAAAACAATATAAGTATAAGCAAAAAATAATAAAATATAAATACAAGTTATAAAACAAAATTATGAAGCAATAACACCACAAGTAATGAAAGAAAATACTAAAACAATATAAATACAAGCAATAAAACTAACTTAAAAACATAAATACAAGCAATAAAACAAAATGATAAAACAAAATAAACACAAACAATAAAAACAATAAAACGCTATAAATGCAAGCACGAAAACAAATAGATAAAACAATATAAATAAAAGAATTTATATAAAATAATATAACAATATGAAACAGCAATAAAACAAAGTAATAAAATAAATAAATACAAGCAATAAAACAAAATAATAAAACGGTATAGATGCAAGCAATAAAACAAAATTATAAAACAATATAAATGCAAACTAGGAAGAAAATGATTAAACAATATAAATCCAAGCATATCAAACAAAATATTAACACAATCTAAATACAGCATACAAACAAAATAATATAACAATATACATAAAAACAATAGAGCACAATAATAAAACTATATCAATACAAGCAATAAAATAAAATCATAAAATCATACTAAAACCAGCAAAAAACAAAATAATAGCACAATATAAATACAAGCATACAAACAAAATAATAAAACGATATAAATACAAACAATAAAACAAAATAATAAAACCATATTAAAACAAGCAAAAAATTAATAAAACGATATAATACAATCAATAAACAAAATAATAAAACAATATAAACACAAACAAAACAAAAAAAATAAAACTGTATAAATACAAGCAATTAAATAAAACCATATTAATACAAGCAAAAAAATAATATAGCATAGATACAAATGATAAAACAAAATAGTAAAACAATATAAATACAAACAATAAAATGAAATGAAATGATATAACAATATAAATGCGAATATTAAAACAAGTTTCTCATATACTTTTTATAATTATTAAATTCCTAACACTGAGATCAGTATGAAAGTGTATTATTTCTTTGCTGTCGATGTTTTTGCTTGTTATTATTTAATTTATTGCAGTTTCCGTCCTTCATACAATAAAAAAAACAACATCTAAATAATGCAAAAACGGTATATATAAACTACGTTAAAAATATTACAAACAGAAAACCCATGTTGTTTTTCAATTAGTTTATTTTGATGTTTGTTTGATACTGAATTTAAATATTGATTAAAACGTTATGTTTCTGAATCTTTGAGATGAGGATTGATAATGTGAATTACTTTAATTATTCGAACTACTGATAACATTTTGAGTAGCATTTTTTATAACTAGGACAATACTCAAAAATACAATTGCTAATTAGGACTTCTACTCGGCCATGGCTGAAGGAACAAGAGCCTGCTCTTCCCATGGATTAAATGAAGGGTTTCGTTCGAAATTACGTGCAGATTCGCCAGTTTGAAAAGGTACACATAAAGAAGGTCGAAGGTTACATCGGTCGAAACGATAACAGTAGTTTAATGAATCCAAATAATGGAAATTTATTTAAAGACTAGCAGACCGTCTGTCGTTGCCTGGCCGTAAAATACGCTTAAATATGATATTTTTTTTATTTATGAAGACTTTATATTTATTATTACAGAGAAAATTCTCTATTGATTATTATATTGTGTTCAATATATAGTAGTGATTTCAAAAGTTTGAAACATATGACTTGGGTGGCATCACTTTCAATAGAAACCGACACATTTAGCTCACTTTTGTATTTTCTTGTGTATACATTTTGCTACTTTATCACCGTGTTCTGTTTTCCTCTTAACCCTTTAGAGTCATAACAGATATTTTATGTTAGGTTGCAGGATTATATTTTATTTTGAGCTTATCATATTTTATTTGGAGTTTTCATATCATATTTCATTTTGAGTTCACTATATTTTATTCTAACTTCTATACTATATTTTATTTTGTAGCTTATCGTGTATGTTAATTTGAGCCTCCAGATTATATTTTATTTCGAGCTTCCGGGTCATATTTTATTTTTGACTATACCATATTTTATTTTGAGCTTCCAGATCATATTTCATTTTGAGATTTAATAACATATTTTAACATACCTATATTTTATTTGGAGATTACAGATCATATTTTATTCTGAGCTCATCATATCTTATTGTAGCTTCCAGACCATGTTTTATTTTCAGCTTATATTTTATATTGAATTTCCAGATCATATTTTCTTTTGAGTTTTATTTTTAGTTTCGAAATTATATTTTATTTTATACTTCTAGATAATTTTTTCGAACTGGTTTCATCTTTACGAAATATTTTCCCATAGAGTCGAAAAATAAAAGTATTTAACCGATATGAAATCGAGTGGCTAATAGATAAATGCATCTAGTAATATAACGTTCATATGCAAGAAATATGTAAGTAATAAAAAAATTCCAACTTATAACTTATATATGTTGTTATATCTGATAACTTTTCTAAATTTTAATTTAAATTTTTAAAAAGCGAATACAGAATATTCTTTCTGATACAGAATATTTTCCCAAGTCAAAGAATTTTGTATAACTACCGGATTCAGATTGAACTAAGACAAGTACTTTATCCGTTACGTCACGAGTCCCTTGTTCCATTCGAAATTCCATGCAGATTTTTGAGTTCAACTAGATACACCTGACAAATGTCGGAGGTTACAACGACCGAACCATCATGTGAATAACAATTAAAATGAGAACAGTAGTTTTAATAATGCAAAGAGTACGACTTATTAACCCTCATCTAAAAAAACATAAACATAAACATAAACTCTAAATCAGATGCGTAGATTTAAAAATCTAAATGCAATAGATTTAACTAGTCCTCATTAAACCTTCCTGTTTATGTTGAAACAGTTTGAAACAAATAAGTATATAATATTTGAAACAACAAGGAATGCTATAAAATCAATTTTGAAAATAAAGAGAATTCAACACTAACAAAAAATGAAAAGTAAAAGAAAAAACAATAACATTGCCTTCAGGTCCAAATGCCCAAGATGACGCACTTGGGGTTTCGTTCGTGCCTGATGTTGGTAATGATTGAATTATAGGAAGAAGTTTCGGATATAAACGACGGAATGCTTCAATCAGTCCATAAACCCTTTGATTTAGAAAGAATTGTTCGCTTAGGGTGAGCATCAAAATTTTTTTAACGCCCGAGGAACAGAAGGGGCATTATAACTTAAGATGAAATACAAACAAGCAAAACCTGACATTGGGACTCTTCTCACCATAGTATCAATGAAGTTGAAATAAAGCGATATTTGAAACTGCCAAAAATTGTGACTTTTTATTGTTGCTTAAAGAAACCTAACCTGAATGTTTACTGTTGAACTGTTGTGCTTTTCATTGTAAACACATTTTGTGAACTGGAGTTAGCAGTCCGTTTAAAAAGAGCCGCCTCATGCACATATGTTTATTGATATGTTAAACACAGACATACACCACGTTTGATATATTGATATGCAGTGTATTACATTGACATTTAATTACTTTCGCAATAGCAATTAAATATGTGCTTTATATATACATTTAAATACACGCATTGTTATCTGTATATACTCTGTATCAATCTCTCTGATTTGTTACGACGTTTGAACTTTTTACCCCCCCATCAACTTTACGTCACCCGTGTTTCATTCGACTCTGGGAACGATTTTGTTTTACAGATCTGATTTATCATGCACTCAGTGTGACCCTTGTCAAAATCCACGCTAGCTAACTATTGTGGACCTGGAAGGGTCAATAAAGAAAATAGGGATATGAGAAAGAAAAGGTAAAACATATTGGAACAAAAAATAGCATATACAAAAAGCAACCGTTATAGTAAATACCGCTAAGATGGCGGATTAGAAAAGTAGTCGTTCCTCTCGGTTATTTCTACAGTTCGAAAGAGTTCACCTTTAATGCATGAGTGAATCCCCAAAACACTAACTTAGTAGACGACGACTATATAAAATACGCAGGGGAATATTCAGAAACTCGTTAAAAAGATTTTGAATTATTGTAAGGAAATCAATGCAAATTTAAGCCAACTTTTGCGATACTCTCCTCTTCAGTAATCCGAGCACTTACTATAATTGTACTTTAACACCCCGTTCTATCCTCGGCAATTAAGTTGTCCTCTTTACATGTAGATTTGATAATCTGTTCAATTTAATTATTTGTAGTAAAGATGGGTTGATCTTATTATGGCATGTTCTGTTGCATATTAGTGACCCTACGCCAATAATGATTATGTTCGCTAGTACAAATTCTGAAAAAAGTCACCTTTAGTGCATGTCATGATAACCTTTATCTGCAAACAGAATCGTTCCTAGAGATGAGTGACGAAAAGTTGAGGCAGGGAAAGCAGGCCAAACGATAGACAAAACAATCGAATGATCACGAATGACGTCACGTTTCGAGCTGAGAGAAAGAAGGTTTTCAGTCCAGTCTCTTGGTGGAAGTAGCTCGAATGAAATAATGTATAAACATAAGGCGCACATGACTTCAATGTCTCTGTCTGTGCACGTCACTAAGTTAAAAGTTAAGAAGTAAAATAATTAGGTAAGATAACATTAGACTCTATCTCTACCTCTCGATTCCATTCTATCTTAATTAAACAATTTATAGAAACTCTCAGTGAATAACTCCTTTTGTCTCTTTTATTCATGCAAAAGAAGCTCATTTTTACAGCAACAAAACGACAACGACGAAAAGAAGTGATGATAACAGAAGTTAAAAATAGGACCACCTATAAACACCGCGCATGTATGTATAGAAAACACTTGCATGTTGTTATTAATATATGTCAAACTCCAGAATTATCTAATATATCATCAGCTTCCTTTGTTCCATCTTATTTGACTCGGAAATCTATTGGTCTTCAACTTTGCTAGCCAAGTATTTCTTTATACTACATAGTCCTATTACCGTAGCTGCTTTGCAAACATTCTAAGATTGTGGAACTGGATTACTGTTTTATTCCTACCTGTAGTCTAAGGTTAATGGGCAACTCTCATCACATCTTTCGTTCTTCTTAGCTTCTCACACCTCGTACAGAGCGACATCTATGTATAAAAATACTCGGCTAACTCTAAATCACCCAGTATATATTTTAGTTGTTTTTCGCCTGAAAAATGTTTACGTCTTGGTCAAACATGTTGAATAAGGAAACTGATGGGAAACGGATAAGAAAATGTCGGCAATGACAAAAAATATGTCTATTTTGACAAACACAACTAATTAGTACCATTTTAATTCTCCGATTTGTCGCTGTGTGGCGTCGCGACTTTCTTAAAAAAACGCATGAAAAGTTGAAGTACGTAAACAAACACTCCGCTGTAAAAGAAGAATTCAACGAATGTCAGAGATCGGATTCTTTTTTCACGTCTCATATCCAACTGACTAATTTATTTTTCTGTTTGACACTCCCTTTATCTTTACACCGGTCCTGTTATACGAAGATGATGGGGTATTGTTTCTGTAACCATATATACATATTTTTTTATTTAAAAACAAGCAAGGCTACTCGGCGTTGCCCTGGGCAAACCTGGTACATACTTCATCGAAAACTTTTATCTTTCATACTTTCCTCCCTCCATCTCCTCGCCCCGTCTCAGTCCTCTCACATACGCAAGCAACTTGTTCTTATAGTTTCTTCGAAGAATGAGTCAACATAAGAAAATTAATTCCCTGTCAACCGGTCACAAAATCTGCTCCAATATATGTTCAAAGAATAAATATTTTTTCTAACTTTTATATAGTATTCATCTGGAGGAACGCAGATCAATGGGGAAAATGTGGGAGTTTGTTTTATCGTTTCTTAGTTTTAGTCGGACATATATACACACATACACACAAACAGGTGCTCTGTATTTTATAAATGAACAAACCTAAATGATACGTTCTGCGCGAAGTTAAAGTCTAGCAAAATTTTTCAAAGATTCATTGACTAGCATAGCTTGCTCACTGATAATGCCAGTGATTCGCCCTCTTTGAAAGCTGCTGGTGCATCGATTATTGGGAGGCTTCACCCAAACATTGTCCCCTAACTCATACGGCCCTCGGGTTTCCTGCCGATCAGGCAGACGGGCGTCAATGTCCTTGATAGCAATGGATCACATTGGTGAGTGCACTTGCAGCAGTCATGCAATCCTTTGGAGTTGCATTATATCTATAGACCGCCTTTGTGATGGTGCATTGTTTTCTTGCTGCGATCCTCTTCACACTTCGATGGCACCGCTCTGCTATGCCGTTGCCACTTGGTACATATGTACACCTGTGTCTGAGCTGGATCCCCCACTCGTCTACGAAACGTTTGAACTCCCCACTGCAGAAGACCATGTCATTGTCTGTGAGGATCTCTTCAGGCGGCCCCATTTCACAAAATATGGACTACAATTCACGGATTACACTGGAGGAATCCTGTCTAATTAACGGCCGCAAGATTGCAAACCGTGTCTGTCCACAATCGATCAGGGTGAGGAAGTGCTGGCTGCCGTAGTTGGTTATGTCCATACCCAGTCGGCTCCAAGTCGCGCTTACTCCCAGCTGACCTTTCTACCACGGGGGCGGGGTCGATTGACTGGCATGTTTGGCATTCCCTGACTACCGCTTTCACTGCACTTTTGGACACCGACGGATTGGACAACTGCACAAAATGACATGTCCGTCTCACTCCGGGGTGTCAACTGATGTGGTGTATCTTCCTGATTTCATCCGCCACCTCAATAGAGGCGGCACATAATGGTACTGGCACGCCTTTCTTCTTCATAGTGTCATACCATCTCAGTGGCACCCGAGTGAGCCTATCAGCATTGTTGCAATTTGAAGTGACCAGTACCGCATCCACAGACAGGTTGTACTCTGTTATCAGCTTTTTACGGTCTCCAACCTCCGTCTGATCAGCATCTCGTTGGCTGCCTTAGTGCGCACCCTAGTCTTGCCTATCAGCGTGTCTGATATCCAGTGGTACACGCATAGTGAATCTGTGTGTATGCGTAATTTCCTGACTTTCCACTGGAGTGCCAAGTTGATACCTTTTATCACCGCATCGAGTTCTGCCAGGTTTATATGAGCAGCGTCACTCGCCGCTCGCAACCAGCAAGTGTTCTCAATCGCAACACCATTCTTCTCCAACAGCACACTAATTGCTAGAAAGCTCGCATCCACCCACACATTCAGTTTGTCTCCCTGCACGCACCAGTCTCCTTTGGCGGGGTCATCCTGATTTACCCTTGCGATGGTCTTCACCATGCAAACCAACAGATCGTCAGCTGTTTCATTATCCCAGTCTTTGGGGACTGCGCTTGCCCTCCTTTTTATTATGCCTGTTGCTACGCGAGTCCATCCACACACTGGTAGGTGTGCCAGAATTTTCCACACAGGGAGAATACTGCTCGCCTCGTGAAGACATCGGGCACTTCAGGAACTGCAGTCCAGCTAGAATTCGTCACTGACAACTTTCTCTCTCAACTTCCAGCACGTCTCCCTCAACTGCCTCTCCCAACAGACATTTTATCAGAAAACTGACCACATTCCATTTGCATACATGTCCAGTGGAAGATGAGATATCTTGAGATTCCACGAGACTACACCTTATAAATCCATGGCTTCCATCTTTAATTTCTCTTTTTCTCAGATCCCATCCGAAGATAAGTTGTATGACCGCACGACACACACACACGGGGGCGCTTTCCTCTTTGATTATTACATTCAACTCTACAACATATGATACGTGTAATATTCGTATAAAGATGTAGTGATTGACGTGGGGTTTCTTACATTAGGGCATATCCTTGGACAAATTAATGCAGAAATACCTTTTAGACAAAATTTTACTTTATTTATCCACGTATAGTCTTTTTTTTTACTCTGTTTCATCACAAACAAAGCGTATTGCCATTTCAGCATAAAGGGTTACTCATTGGATCCATGTCCAACAGAGGATTGTAGGGAGTTGAGGAGAGAGATATCTGTTCATATTATATTTAAATTTCTGCATCTTAGTACAGTTGTTGGATATAGAGATGTGGCGACAAACATTTGAAAGCAAACGTGTGCACACGCACACATTCCGGATAGGTTTGTCCCACAAAAATGACCGAAATTGTGATTAGATGAAAATAAAGAAGTGTTTACATTCAAATGTCAGAAGTAGTGAATTGCGCAATGCAAAACAGGAAAGAATATAATGTCGGCGCTGTTTTACAATTTTTCACTGTGCAAATGGAGACAACTATCGTTTATTAAAATATTCGTTCATTTTTTTTCATCTCATAATTTAGCACGCGATATATTTTTTATTAAATCAAAACATTAAAAAAGGAAAGCCACGACTGTTTTTCTGATTAAAAAAAGCTATAATATTTAAAGAGGGTTGTTACGTTCGCTTATTCATTATTTTCCATTTTGTTTTGATCTACCCCCACACCTCACCACACCTGGGCAACTCCGGGTACCCTCGCTAGTCTATAATATACATTTCATCTGTCTTAACTGTATGTATGTATGTATGTATGTATGTATGTATTTCTGCCTTAAACTTTCGACAGGGGCGACGGATTTTCCCGAGATCGATATCGTTTTTAAGCTCGACTCTTCAGACAACAAATATCGATAAAATGGCTAAAACATTAATTAATTTTCCTTTTTTTTCAAGGGCCGGAGGCCACTCGAGGATAAAGGTAAATGGGTAACATTAGCCAATGTCATTATAGCGTAGGAAACATAAGTAGTGGGAATTTTGTAAATTGGATTACTTAGGAGGACGGTTCATCAAGAATTTGTTTACCTTGGACTTGAAGACAATCAGATTGTAGTCAGCTGGAAAGCAGACAATTGGAAGAGAATTCCACAGGCGTGCAGTTCTAAGAAAGAAACTTTGTTCATGGAATCTACGTTTACGTTTAGGCACAGATAAAGAGTGTGGGAAATTATTGATAGTGGTTTTGGTTAGACAAGTGTTTCTCGTGAAAATCAGGCCAGGAACATAGATTGGAGCTCAGACGAGGACTTGTCATGAAATTAGCGATAAACGTACTTGGCTTTTATATAGGTATAAGATTGAATCAGGATCTGCTGGAGCGGTAGAAGAATCCCACTATTTTTCCAGCGACCTTGCCAATGGATTTGATATACGTGTTCTATTTCAGGTCAGGAGTAAAGGTCAAGCCAAGAAGCTTGTCAAAACATAAAGCCTCCTCAAGACGAGAGCCATTCATTTCAACTGATGACAGATTGGCATCAGAGCGTAGATAATCTAGAGATAGAAGCTTGGTTTTAGATGAATTAAAAGTAACGAGACACCTCTTTCCACATTGTACCATATGCTTAAGATCGGAGAGAGAATCAAATAGAACTTGGTTGTTTACGGTCTTTCATGTGCAACCATAGATTGTAGTGTCGTCAGCATAAATGTCTACAAATGATGTAATGATGTGATTTGGAAGATCATTAATGTAGATCAGGAAGAGAGTTTGGCCCAGGATGGACCCCTGAGGAACTCCAGCATTAATACTAAGAGCTTCTGATTTCTGCCCATCAGCCACTACTCTTAAGAACCTATCAGAGAGAAATGATTTAATAATTGAGAAGACATTTCCAGCTCTACCATAGCTGGAGATCTTGTGAAGTAGACCTTTATGTCATACCTTATCAAAAGCTTTTGATATGTCAAGAGCAATTGTCCTAGAGAGGAAGACTCCGTCGAGAGATTCGCTAATCCAATGAAATATAACTTTAGGCATGTCTGCTGTAGATCTAGCATAACGGAAACTATATTGCACGTCACTAAAAAGGTCATTTTTGCTGAAATGCTTGTTTACTTCTCTATTTTACACAGATTCTAGCAGTTTACTCATGACGCATAGGAGACTTATTGGTCTGAACTGAGGAGATGAGCGATCATCTGAATTCTTAAATACAGGACATACTGATAAGTTTTTCCAAAGTGTTGGGAAGCATTTCTCCTTAAGACAACGCTTAAATAACTTTGTAAGTATGGGCGCTGTGGTCGATCAACAGGAAAAAATCACTGCTCACACAAATTCACCCAACTGATTTTGCCGCTTCTCAAACGTAAAATGATTTCTCAATGCTTTCCCACCGACAAGTGACCTGTTTTTATAAGGAACGGGCACGTGATCTCGCGAGACTTCGTTCACTTTCTTTGTTTCTCGACGCTCGCGACTCACGGGACAGACAGGCACGAGGACGTTTGTATGGTAAGCCATTTTCCTCACAGGCGCTACTTCTGGAGCAGCTGTCTAGCACAGAAAATCATATCTATTGTCCCCCGAGAGGCACGGAAGCAGCACCGAAATTCCCGGAGGATTTATTCCGTGACTTGCAGCAAGCGATTCAGTAGTATGCGGGTAAAGATTTTTCCCACTATGCACAAAAAGGCAATCCCACAGTAATTAGCACGTGTTTCAGATCCTTTGGTTCTTGACGTTCTAACCACATCTTAAGAATGAGAGTGAATAGTCTTGTTTTCAGATGTTGTCGACCATGGTGGATAAATTCGAAAGGGATATTATTTGTGAATTGATAACCATTCTTCTTCCAGGTCGCAATACCTTTGTATAAACCCAACCAATTTTTGCGACCTGGAAGAAAAATGGTTGTCGATCAGTAAGATCATTACTGAATTTTATGTAATATACACATAAAAAACGAACATATCCGTTATTTATAGATTTTGTTCTACTGCAAAATTATTAAGTAAAAAATGCTTATTCAATCATAGTTAACCTTCATTTATACTAATCATCGAATCAGCTACATTAATTCATATATCATTCGTCATATACACACATATATATATATATATATATATATATTTATATATATATAATTAGTAAACAATTACAATACCACACGTACATTTATATAAGATTTATATAATTTTATTTTATTTACTTACACGTCTTTCATTGAATGGTATAGATTGAGCAAAGAAGTCATCAAACCCATACAAATCCATAAGAAAAAAATAGTGTAAAGGAAATGGAATCCATTTAACGACATAAATAAAAAAAAACTATACACACACACACACACGCAACACACACACACGCAACACACACACACACACACACACACACATATATATTGATTAAGTCAAATACATTTTTAACATAAACTAAAAAATATTTTAAAGTGCTCAATAGTGTGTACACTTAATAAATACAAAAATAATATAGTTTACGTGGATCGATCGACGTTTCGAGATTTCCATCTATCTTCATGCGCAAACACTTGATTTCTATATAAAATGTTGAAATATTATTCTCACGGAGGGATATCGGTGGTATTGTGTTCGTTCGCTGATACATATCCCTTGTGAATAAATTTCCTTTTTAGTTCTTCTTTCCTTTTTTTTTCTATTTCATTTATTATTGTCATTTCTTAATCCACAAGGCGTTTCCTTCTTTCCTGTGGCAATTACACTGCATCAGATTTGCACGTGTAATCATTTATTAACAAGGGAAATGTATCGGCGAACTAACACAATACAACCTACGTGAGAATAATATTTCAACATCTCATATAGAAATCAAGTGTTAGCTCCACGAAGAGACATGGAATATCGAAACGTTTATCGATCTACGTAGACTCCTTGGAATGTTTATATAATTTTATTTATTTATTAAGTGTACACAATATTGAGGACTTTAAAATATGTTTTGGAGTTCATGTAAACAATATATTTGACAATCAATATATATATATATAACTACTTCATTTACTATCAATATATATATATATAACTACTTCATTTACTATCAATATATATATATATAACTACTTCATTTACTCACATAAATTTAATATACGAAAGTATAGATTTATGCGTAAACTTTAAGTATTTACTTCAAAAGTGCTCAATAGTACGTAGAGCTAGTTAGTAATTTATAAAATATATATGGCGATTAAGCTACACTGAATATTCTGCGTTTCATCCACTTATAGGATTCGTCAGGCTTATGCGCATAAGCCTGACGAATCCTATAAGTGGATGAAACGCAGAGTATTCAGTGTAGCTTAATCTCCATATATATTTTATAAATTACTATATATATATATATATATATATATATATATATATATATATATATATAAAGCTGAATGTGTATGTGTGTGTGTGTGTGTCTGGTCACGAATGTGCTCCTATATGGTTGACTATTATAGAAAACTGATTATATATAATGATAAAAGATGTATCGAGACACGGGAATGGGTATGTTTGATCTGGCAGAACAGTAGTTCATTAAAATTGTGGGGTCTGCGTTCGCGCCTGGTCCACAAAGTATGGAAATAAAAAAAAAAACGTTTACAAGTGTTTTTGATATAGATGTACATAAGAATACTTTGATAAGTATGTTTTAACTTAAATAGGGATGGTATAATAAAATTGTGGGGTCTGCGTTCGCGCCTGGCCTCCATAGAATGAAAATAGGCACAAACTTTAATAAATCATAATTTTCATAATCTATCATACTTTCATAAATCAGAGTCCATTTTCTGTAGACTGTTTTTGAACCCAGTCAACGAGGGGTATTTTTGCTAGTATATATATATATATATATATATATATATATATATATATATATATATATATATATATATATATATATATATATATATTTAATGTTTTTATTCGTGACTTCAAAAGGATTCCATTTCTTTTACATTATTTTTTCTTATGGATTTATATGGGTCTAATGAGTTCTTTGGTCAATCTATACCATTCAACGAAAGACGCGTAAGACGTACTAGACAACAAATAAAATATTATCTTATATAAATGTACATGTGTTATTGGAATTGTTTATATATATATATACATATATATAAATTTGTTGTTGTTTTAACGATAAATACGGTTAATAGTGGCTTCGCCTCGAAGCTCAATTTGATTTACTTAGAAAATCGCCCATAATTTATTTGGACGTATACAACATGCTTTTTTAAAATTTATTTTTATCATTTTTTAAAACAGTAATCTACGTACACGTGTGTTTCAAGGTAACCACCTCTCATCAGCGTATCACAGTCCGGCGCGTTAACCGTTCCATTTTATTTATTTAGTTTATACCAATCATGGCATCAGTTACATTAATTCATATACCATTCGTTATATATATATATATATATATATTAGTTACATTAATTAATATATCATTCGTTTATACACACACACACACACACACACACATATATATGTGTGTGTGTATATATATATATACTAGACTACCCTTGGGCCGTTGGGTCAGTATGTTATATTAGCGATGGAATTAATGTCTGAGTGTGACACTTGTGGTGTAAAGAAAATAGATTTTTGTGACATAACAGAAACATTTATATGAATGTATATTAAAATGAAAATATATATCGAAAGATTTGTATGAATCGTTCTCTTTATAATTGTTTATTTTTGAAAAACTAATACGGCCATTGAATTATAAGTAGTTTGCCATACTTATAGATAAATGTGCACTGAACAGATACCATAATACTTAAAGTTAAATTCAAATTTAATATATCTTTTTTAAATGAAAATGTTAGTTCAAAGTACGGAATAGTTAAAAACACTTTCACCTATGTTAAGAATGGCTTTTTAAATAGAAAATGAAAATAAAATGTAACTTTTTTCATTTATTTTAAACAAACATTCATGACCCATTGAATTTATATGTAATTAATAAGGTCAATTTATATGTAATTAATAAGGTCAATTTATATGTAATTAATAAGGTCAATGAAACTAATTAAGATAATTCGGAAATAAACGATGTAAAAAAGCAGAAAATATTAACAATTGTTTATTTGGATAATTTAAACGCAAAAATGTTGGGACGCTGAAAACGTAATCAGTAAAACACTATGTTTTATTGTCGCGTTGATTATTTATTTGTAAAGTTAAAAATACAAAAACTGATATTTCAAATGCGTATTACAAACTTTTTCGGGGCACTATATATATATATATATATATATATATATATATATATATATATATATATATATATATATATATATATATGGCAGTGATCGGTACGTAATTAGAGCTTCATAGTAAGTTTTAAATATATATAAAGGAATTAAAAAAAAAAAAAATATATATATATATATATATATATATATATATATAAGTACATATGTTTAATAAAATATATTGAGAAACACTTTAATAAGAATATAAACATATCTATTAGTCGGAAGGAAACACAGATAGGGGTGAAAGTCCTTAATCCATCTCGTCAGAGGAGATGAATTAGCAAAATACGTAAAAAAAAATTGCTTGTAAAGTATTTAAAGAAATTAAGTATGAAAAGGATCATACTAGTGTACACACACACGCACACACACACGCACACACACACACACGCACACACACACACACACATATATATGTATATATATGTATATATAGTCATCCAAACACAGTACTGTTTCGTTGTAGCACAACTCACCAGAGCGGTAAGACTAGCACCTTTCGTTAGCCGGGGATTGAGCCTACAGCCCTCGTCTTGATAGTCGGAAGTTCTACCAATTGCCCCAAGGGATCAGTGCCCGCAAATAACTTCAGCAAATGCCCATTTAAATAAACACTCGCCCACCGCTTTTTACAGTGCCCGAGCTGCTTGTTTATTTAAAAATACAAAACAAACAAACAAACAAACAAACAAACAAACAAACAAACAGAGAGCCTTCCATTATAGCCAATTAAGTAGCGGGTTAGATACATTTACGACAGTGCACTACCCAAAGAGGGGGGGGGCTTAAATATATATATATATATATACATATATACACCTTTTTTTTCTTCTTCAGCTAAAAATAAAATGAATGTATGTATATATATATATATATATATATAGAAAGAGAGAGAGAGAGAGAGAGAGAGTGCGAGAAGAGAGAGTATAAGCATGTATTTGAGCCATTAATTCATACCTCTCCGAAAATAATCATGACAGTAGATATCGGCTTGAATACATTTAATTAAAAGAAGAGTCTAATAAGAACTGACATGTTCAGCAAGTTTGTTGTCTCTCTTTCACTATTTAATGGGATTTCAATTTACTAGAGCAGAACTGAATACCACGGTCAACTAAAATTACATCGTGTTTTTCAAACGGACACAAGGCTTTGCTCTGTCGTTCTTAAATCATCACTTTTAGTAGATGCGTCCTTGTATTTTTGAGCTATTTGTCGGTTGGCGCGTCGATAACGTTGTATGCATACAAGTATCACTTATGTAGTATAGTCCGTCCGAAGTGCTTTCACTTAATAATAGCAACTCTTTTAATCTTCCTTGGAATAACGTGTCCACGTGCACTACTTGATATATGCAGGTTTATGAGTTCAATACAATCCGACTTCTGTTAACAAAAATGAACTCAAATACTTAATATCTACAAAACATTTTATCTAACGCTAACATTTCAACATTTCTGTTAGTTATCTCTAGTTTCTTTCTTTCTTTATTTTCTATTTTATAAGTTACGCATACTTTGTATTTGTTCGGTCGTATATTTTGCTACGTTTTTATTACTTAAGGAACTTTCAATTTTCGTGTATTAAAATGGCGCATAATTCCTCGCTATTCCTTTTGTAATTAACATTTTTTCGATCATATTAGCTAAACATTTTTCAAACATCCAACATCGCTAGTTGCAGCAATGATTATGTCTATTATTTAATTTGAATTCATTATTGAGGTGAGTATTATTTTTTAATTTGTGAGACGACAACAACTATGGATGGCAGTAATTACTGAGAATGCAGTTAGGAGATTCAGAGTTCCTATGCCGTCGCAGTTACCACCTGACGAAGGCCAGAGGAATAGTTAGCCGAAACGTCGTGAAACAACAACTAAGAAAGCTGAGGATAATAGTCCGCAATAAATAAATTAAATTAATGATTGTGTCGTTTTGTGCAAAATAAGTACCTCGTTGCCAGTGTTGTAATTACACCCATCTCTGTTCTTATCATCAGACATCAGCGGCAAGGTGGCGTCCTTTGTCTGTGGCTCTTTCGGAATGGCATAATTGATTCGTTTTTTTTCCTTCAGGTGGCTCTATTGAGACATGTTTAACTTTGCTATTGTCGCCATCGTCACTCTTACTGTCGTCATTGCCCCTCAACTAATTAAAGCTATAATCAATCAAGTTGTCAGACATCGTTCTTTATCACTGCCGCGATCTTACCCAAAGCTAACAGTTTTCATATGTTTACTTAGTCCTGCTTAATTCTTGGCGGTCCATTCTCCCAAGCTTGGTCTTCCTTTTTTTGAGAAAGCTTAAGAATATTGCTAATCGGGTGGGGAGAGAGAGAGAGAGAGAGAGAGAGAGAGAGAGAGAGAGAGAGAGAGAGAGAGATCTATCGTCGATGTCAGTCGATATGGAGTTTGTAATATGGTTGTCTTATGATATGACTTCACCTCACCAATGGGCCTCATCATATATGGAGCCAGATTTTGACAAAATTATAACCTCGTTAAACTGTACATTCTTCCTTTGAAAAACAATGATCTGATAGTGCCAAGGTGACTTACTGATGCACATTTGAAGATACGCAGATCATTTAATTCTCGTCGTCTTTATTCCATTGGGCTGCTATCGCAAACGTCAGCGTCTGCAGTATATGCTTCTAGATGGAGGTTGAGTTCCCTGTAATCCTAAAACGTTACACACACATTTACACGGATTTTAACATGTAGGGACCTGATACGTTGTAGACTCCGTCGCAAAGGAGATCAAAACAAGGAATAACTTCTCACTTTTTTCCGTTGAAACAACGATATTCACTTCCGGATAAAATGTAATCATCCATCTAATGTGATCGTTCGTGATTCTGATCATCGTTCTATGTATGGGTTCTTATTTTTGTAATCTTTTCCTTTTTCCTTGCTGTGATGACATTTTGCACACGGCTCGGTCATTTGCATACAACTGCTATACACGCGCCCGCACTCTGTTACAATCCATTACAGTGTGCACTTTTGATTTATTCTGCTGGACAACAACCATCAACGGAAGCAGCTATCTCGCAGATTCAAGCGCTTGTTCGTCATAGAGAAAGACGTTTTGTTGTTCAACGACTGTACTTCTTCCTTGGATAGTTTCCTGACTGTTGCTGGCATCGAATACACAGTCACACAGTTTTTAAGCTTATCCACATCGCAGGCTATTTATTTCATTGTTTGTCAAACTTTGCTCGAAAATTGGGTTCCTCAATGGTAAAGACTAGCACAACCGCGCAAGCAGAAACTGGTTCGTCAAAGTAATTAGACCTATCCTTACACCAGGATAGTTAATTCGCCTATAGCCTTTATTACGTTTATTTCTATCAGTAGGTTGAATGCAAGCGAATTCCCCACCATTAACAGGACCTAAATTACCGCTGCATGTCTTCTGTCCGATTAGAAGCTAACAGGATCAACCTCATACGTATTTGTTCCCACGTTTAGTATAATTTTTTTCTCATTTCCTTCATTCACAAAGAAGCGCTGTCGGACACCGTTTACTGATTAGCAAACCCAGTAGCACGGATATATGTATATAAAAACACAAAATCACATCGATTCTATGTAATAGCCTGAAAATTCTCTCGATGGTGAAGCGCAGAAAATTCTGTGTAGCTTAATTGCAATGTATATTTTAAGAACTTATTACCAGGCTCTACTAACGTATTGACTACTGTCGAAGTAAATCCTGAAAATAGATACATAAAATTTAATGTCTATACATAAAATATTAATGAATACACACACACACACACACACACACACACACACACACACACACATACATTAGTAATGATATAGTATCATTAGCACTTGAGGAAAATGAGAACATACAACATGCCAAGATGAGAGAGAAGATTAGTAAAGAATATGTAGACCGGGCGAGGAAAATATGCAAAACACAACTCACAAATAAAAATAAAATTACTGCAATCAACCAGTTCGCTATGCCAGTAATAACATACAGCTTTGGTATCATTGACTGGCCACAAAAATACATCAACCGGCTAGATGTAAAAACACAGAAGCTACTAACGCTTCATAAAATAATATATAGAAATCAGTGTCTACCAAGGCTCTATTTGCCCAGGGGAGAAGGAGGTCTGGGACTCTCAGAGATAAATCAACATAGGGCAACTATTGTGAGCACCGTCAGTATCTGAGAAGCGCTCAGAATCACACCCTCTCAATAGTATACGAACATCAAGAGACAAGAGCCAACAGAACAACATCAGTCACCCAGCTGGCCAAGCATTTTGGTCAGGTCTGTCTCTCAGATGAGGACGAAACACCAAACAAGTGTGCCACAGAAATAGACAGAAAGAACCGGCAGAAATATACCGAGACCTTCCAAAGGATGAACCTTATAGAATGGGACCAACATCAGCGTGCAAAGTATTTTTGGGGAACTCTCTCAGGAATACAAAGACAAAGAAGGTTCCTTGGACTGGCTCAAAAAAGGATCCCTCCACCACGATCAGGAAAGCGTCATAATGGCTGCTCAAGACCAGGGATTGATGACTAATGCATTCAAGAAGATGGCAGGGATCAGTAATGACAATAAATGCAGGTTCTGCCATACAGAATTGGAAAGTGTTGGTCATCTGATATCAAGTGCAAGGTTCTTCTAGGGAACGGCTACTATACAGCGAGACATGATGGAATATGTAAGTACCTCCACTGGACCATCTGTAAAAAATTAAACAGCTAGTGTAGCAGCAAGTCCTGGAAACATCAACCTGAAAGAACAGTTGAAAATGACTTATATACCATGTAATCCCTACACTGAAAATGCTGCTGTGAAATCTGACATAGTTATATGGAATAAGCTAGAGAGAGTTGAAACCTTGATTGAAGTGAGTGTTCCTAATGACGGCGGTTTGAACAGAGCTGAAAGAGAGAAACAGACTAAATACCAAGGTCTCATGTATGATATGAAAAAAAAAACTGGAATCTTAAGGTGATATCAATCATACCAGTGATCATAGGTGTCACAGGGCTTATGAAGAAGAACCTGAAGTCCTACCTAACTAATATTCCTGGTGCACCAAGTGCAAAAAAGATTCAGACAATTGCACTTAAGAGAAAGGCGAGGATACTAAAAAGAGCTCTCGATTGGTTTCAATAAAAGCGGAGCAATGTTGGCAGCTGGTTTGGCTGCGCCATACCCACCATTACAATCTTCAAAGGAAGAAAAATTTGTTAGTGTAAATGATAAATACAAGGAAATAAATAACAATATATGAATATATACACATGCTTACATTTATATTAAGATTAATGTATACTCGAATTTATATTCACTGTATAACAGTGCCAATAGATATTCATATATAGACCAAACAAAAAAGAAACCCATGTAAATGTGAACGAACTAAAATAAATCGAACACCATATTGTTAGAGAGATTTAGGCGTGGCTAAAAGTAATAAAAAATCTAATTTGTAATGAGGGAAGAGGTAAGAGAAGCCAACAAATATTGATAATGGCAACCATTTAAAGTTCAAATCTATAAATATTGCTATTATTGATGTTGCCACCACAACGATATCGATATCTATGATATAGTTTGTTCATTGTAATTAAAAAAATATTAATATGCACTAAATAACATCGTGTAGTGTATTGTTCAGAACTATATATATATATCGATAAATACAAATGAATAGAATCCAGTATGAATAAATGCAAAGATACAACACACACACACACACACACACACACACACACACACACACACACACACACACACACACACACACACACACACACACACACACATATATATATATATATATATATATATATATATATTAGTGATGGAAGAGTTTCAATATTTTTCCTGATTCTTATACATGTACCGATTCCTGACTAAATTTCCAATCCGATACACATTGCGATTCCGATTCTTTAGAAAATTCAAAATATTTAACTATAAGTTAAAAAACATGTTAAATGTGCAGATATTTGCTCAAACATAATGGTACACTTGTGTTGAGTAGGGATTGATCGATTTTTATTTTACTGGTAGATTAAAATCAATAAATATTTCCTATTTAATTATTATCAGCAGTGGAACTTTTTTTTTAAAACAAAATCAACTAAAAACATATTTTAGAGTGTTTTTTTGACATCGGAAAAATAGGCATACTTTTTTCGATTCCAATGCCGATTCCGATTCGCTCAATATGTCCTAGATATGACCTTAAACTATATCTGATGGTGAAGCCCCAGCTTGCGGGCTTTGGGGAGTGTAGAGCAACCCCTTAATTGCCATTGCTCCTAGGTTCACTCTGACCCGGAGTGGTAGTACCTGTTAGGGACCAAATTATGGGTTAAATAGAAACCGACTCGAAAAAAAAATTCTATTAAAAAGTTTTCTTCAAAATAACTGAATTCGACATTAAATAACCTGAAAAGGGTTTATATGCCATAAAACACAACCAACCAACCAACCAACCAACCAACCAACTATATATATATATATATATATATATATATATATATATATATATATATATATATATATATGTATATAGTAAGTAATTTATAAAATATATATGGCGATTAAGCTACACTGAATATTCTGCGTTTCATCCAACTATAGGATTCGTCAGGCTTATGCGCATAAGCCTGACGAATCCTATAGTTGGATAAAACGCAGAATATTCAGTGTAGCTTAATCGCCATATATATTTTATAAATTACTAACTAGCTCTACCTACGTATTGAGCACTTTTGAAGTAAATACTTAAAGTTTACGCATAAATCTATACTTTCGTATATTAAATTTATGCGAATAAATGAAGTAGTTATATATATATATATATATATATATATATATATATATAAAAGTGAACATTTGGAATTAGATTCTGTAAGTTAAAAGTTTACAACAATTTATTATTCGACAAAGAATATAAATATTTTCAATTCTTTCAATTTATTCCATGGAGTTTCAATTAATGATTATATCCTCAGAGGAAGCATAATTAGCAAAATAATATTTATAGTTAGTCTATAAATTTTGTCTGGTAAACACATCAATTGAAAACAAAAGTTTGTATGAAATTTTATGAGGCCAAAAATTGAGCACTAATGAAAAATCGAAATTATGTTTCAAGCTAATATATTTAAAGGTTAAGAATAATAAAGTAAACATTAATAAATCTGTTATAGCAACAATCAGTATTTGGTATGTCCTACTTTTTATAATAACTTATATTCGTTTTTGCGTATAATTGACTAAGCTGTTACATGTGGTAGGATCTATTTTCTGCCACACTTTATTAACTTTGTCCTCCAATTCTTTTTTATGAACATTTATGCGTTCTCACTCTTCTCCCTATATGAGATCACAACGTTTTAATAGGGTTCAATGCTGCAGATTGAGAGCGCTACTTTATAATTGCAATTTCTTTTTTCTGAAAGCAACTCATTGAAACTTTGGCGTATGCCATGTGGCATTGTCTTGTTAGAAGATTATATCACTTAGAATGTTATTATTAAATATTTTAGCCAAAGAAATTTGGTAAATCTGGCCCAGCACGTTAGTATAAATTGTGAAGTAAATTCTGCACTCACATGTGTACAATATTCTAGACCATGAAGAAGCTATACAACCCCAAACCATTACCATTTCTCCTCCAGTTTGAACCACACAATCTTCTGCAATACTTCTCTTTCAATACAACATACATAAACCCATGCAGATATGCCAAAAATCTGAGGAAAAAAATAATTTTCACAATTTTTGAATAAATTTTATAGATGTATATTTACCTAAAAATTTAAATCGTTCTTCTTAATCTTTAGGAAATAGTAGTTGCTAGCTTACCTTTAAGATATATTGTCAGACTAAAAAATTTTGGCCCAATTATCAAATATAAAATTTTCATTTTTTTTTTTTTGCAAATTCCAGTAACTTTTTCTTCTTGGCTCAGGACAAGTATTGCCTTTTCATCGCGTGCATCTTTTAATCCCACTTCTAATAACCTTCTTCTCAGTGTTCGAGCTGATATGTTTTTGCTTACACCTTTCCTAAGTTAAGCAAAAAAGCTCTGAAGAACTTTTCTCCCGATCTGCAAGATATGCTCTTTTCAAAGACCTGTCTTCCATGGCAGTTGTAGACATTTTACGGTATTGTTCTTTTCTGTTTTTGAAACACTTTGTTTCTTTGTATCTTTTAATCGTTGTTTGAACTTCTTTCCTTGAATATTCCATCCTCTTGGCCAAAAAATAAATAAATAAAAAATAAAAAAAAATAATGAACGCGTGTGAAAGTTTCAGCAGCAGCAGCAGCAGCAGCAGCAGCAGCAGCAGCAGCAGCAGCTGCGGCAGCAGCAGCAGCAGCAGCAGCTGCGGCAGCAGCAGCAGTAGGATGGACGGCTAGCGAAAGTATTAGCAGCCGTTTGAGCATGTATGTAAATTGGCAAGCGTGCGTGGCTTGCTCTAAGGAAAAATAAAAAATAAGAGATAAAAATGACCCACGTGGCGAGGAGCAGAAAGAAAAGCACAACTAGGTGAGATGGATGTGTAGCCCGTGGTATCGGCGAGAGACTTTTAAGTTGGTATCAAGACGTCAAGGTTTTGTTAATATCGTGGCAGACGATATGAACAGTAAAAAAAACAAGAATAAGGCAATGTTTGGAAAGGTATTGTAATAAATGTGTATTTCTAAAACAGAAAAAAAGCCGAGCCGGATATTTTTGTTTGTTTCTTTCTTTTCGACAGTACCAGGCGGCGTGGAGAACCAAGAGAGGTTTAATACGGTTCTAGCATAACGGCCACGTTACAAACGTGTCAAAATTATGCAACCAGATTAAGACTGTTTTTTTAACGCCACCAGATGCTAAGATATAACGTATTGTTTCCACATCCGTAATAAACAGAGCCGATATATCCTACGAAAATTAATAGAAAATAGCCTGTGCCGTGCATGAAAGCTTGGAAAAGAAATTTAACGCCTGGACAAACTGATAAAATAAAGGAGTTGAGAATTAAAATAAAACGAAGCCTCGGATTTTTTCTATTTTTTGTTTCGTTTGTTGCTTTTGTGCGTCGATTTCTTACTAGCTATTTCGGCATTATGATAGCAAATGAAAGTGATCTGAAAATTATACCGGAGTTTAGTTGGTCGCACGCCAACTCATCCATTATTGAATGGATCGAGATAGTTTTGTATGCCAGCTGCGTTATGTTTGACAGGCGAGACCTTTGCGATAAAACAATAATTATTGAAGAAAAAGGGGATGGTTATTTACAACATTAAATTTGGACGCATATGCGGAATATGTGCAGTTTGTAGTATGCCACGTGCATCCAGGTGAAACAGTGGACATTTATAACGGAAGCCTTTTGTACCACTCGAGAGTATGTCGAATCGACGCCTCAAAGCAGCCTTTATTATCAGGTGCTCAATCATGCCCGATAGTTTAATTTGGATGTTTTTCGCTAAATTTTATTTTATACCAGTTTATTTATTCAAAAATTATAATTTTAATTATCATTTTTGTTGTTATTATCTATTTATTTAATTTTTCGTGTTGTTATTCTAAGGTAAACTATATTTTGTGTATACATACGTTTGCAATTTCATTCCCTCAGTTTAATACGTTTTAAAGTTCTTTAAAGTTTAGGATAGCTAATTTTTCATTCAAAATGGCGTAATGCAAACATATTATTAGGCATCTACAGCTTCTTTTCCAATTTTCGGATTTTAATCATGTCAAAACGCACTTTATTGCTATTTCTTCTGATGAGCTAAAGCCAGAATAGATTCACTGATTGATATAATAATTAAGTGATTTTGTGCTCCGAAACAGACACTGTCAAGAATTGTAAATCTCAACTGAATTAAAGGAATAAATTGTAAGATAGTCAACATCATGAACTTTGGAATATAGACTTTTCTCATTTATTTATTATATGAATCTGTAATTACATTGAGAGTCTTAAATAATGATTGGTATATATTATAAGGAAATAAAGTATATATATATATATTCCATAGAAATATATATATATTCCATAGAAATATATATATATATATATATATATATATATATATATATATATATATATATGTGTGTGTGTGTGTGTGTGTGTAGAAGCATAGGGCACTATGATGCGTCTAGTGCAGCAGCGTTAGTGCTAAGTTCTGGCTTGCATGCTTTTCACTTCCAGCTCCTGCCGCTGGCTAGCTTTTCGGTGAATAAGAAGTGGAATACTTAAGCCTTCTTTGCCAGTATAACTAGCCTCTCCAGTGTTAAGACCTCTGACATGCCTCCTCGTGGTCACACATAAATACTGGTGCCTTGCAGTACCAGGCTTAATGACATGGGATTCGGAGCAGCAGGGGGCCCCAAAGGTGCTATGCCGTGACCCACCAATCGTGTGGATACGCCCTGACACACCACCAACCCCTACTCCGCTGTCTTGCGGCGCCCTTGGCTGGGATAAGGCTAGGAGAAGGAAAACTCTGACTTTAAAAAATCCTAATAGCCAGACGGACGGGCTTTTAGGCGGTTAACAAACCAACTGTTTTCTTTTCCGGCTGTCCGTTGCAACCCCTTTTCCCTGATATCGCACGTCACCCTCACAAGTGCCTCGAAGGAAGGTTTGGGAGCCACAGTGTGTGGGTTTCTTCCTGGCAAGTTGATACCCACCCTAAACAAATTAATATTCTAATGGATTTTCCTTATTTCTTCTGGTTTGATTTTCTCTCTCTTCTACGGCTTAACTTCCTCTTTTTCTCTCTTCTGCGACAAGACCAGCGGCACCGGCATAAAGGCGAAAGGAGCAGGCTTTGGTGAAACCCGAAGCTCCTAGTCTGGACCTGCACGCTGGCGGTGGACGTGATGGTAGCCATCTCTTGGAACTGTGACTATCCGGAGGTTCGGTCCTACGTCTACGACTGGGCAGGTCTATTGAGGACAACCGCTGCCCACCTTGAATAAGGAAGGTCCTAGAAAATGTGGGCTAAAAATCGGAAGTCACAACTGTGCCTGACTGAAAAGCCGCATCCAGTGGGACACCCTATTTTGCAGTCGAAACCAGAAAAATTTAAAATAAACAAAAACCAAATCCACATATATAACCTTTGAGTCGTGGAACATAAGAACAATGACATGGAAAGACCAGCACGACAAATTGCCCTGGTCTCAAAGGAACTCGTGGCTCTTAACGTGGACCTGGCTGCACTAAAGCAGACCCGGCTCTCAGAAGAGGATAAGCTGGAAGAAAAGGGCTCAGGATACACCTTCTTTTGGAAGGGAAGGAATAAAGATGAGAAAGAATACACCGAGTTGGCTTTGCTATAAAGTCACATATCGTGCATGATCATCAGCTCACACCAACAGCTGTAAATTAGAGACTCATGTCTCTTAGAGTACCATTACCGTCTGATAACTTCATAACTTTTATCTCGGCATATGCACCAACCTTAGACGCTGACAGTGAAGTGAAACGAGAATTTTACCAGCAGCTTGGCAAGCTTATAACCAGAGTCTCACCACACGACAAATTAATGCTGTTGGGGGACTTAAATGCGAGAGTGGGGAAATACCATAGGCTCTGAAACTCTGTCATTGGGAAGCATAAACGTGGTAAATGCAACTCTAACGGCTGCCTGTTGTTAAGACTTTGCTCAGAATTTGAGCTATTCATTACCAACTCTCAGTTCCAGCTTCCAAATAAATTTAAGACCACGTGGAAACATCCTCGATCTCAGCATTGGCACCTAGACTGTCATCGTCCCCCAGAAAGATAAAAAGGATATCCACATTACTAAATCAGCACTAAGTGTAGATGTCTTTTAGACTGACGACCGTCTGGTCATCACACATTGTAAATACACCACCAGAAAGAAGCCCAAATTTGAATTAAAACAGCAACCTCGGAAAAAATATAACCTCTCAAAACTTCATCTAACAGAGGTAAAAGCAAAATACCAACATACCATCGAACAACAACTTTGTATAAACCCAACCAATTCTTGCAACCTCGAAGAAGAATGGTTGTCAGTCA
This sequence comes from Euprymna scolopes, assembly GCF_053919585.1. NCBI lineage: Eukaryota > Metazoa > Mollusca > Cephalopoda > Sepiida > Sepiolidae > Euprymna > Euprymna scolopes. The sequence goes on along the minus strand of NC_136489.1, from coordinate 55,974,137 downwards.
GTAAAATCATTAATGAATCAGCCAAAGTCACAGTCGGTTTAAAGAAAAAGAAAAATCAAGCCTGGTTTGATGAAAACTGTGCTGAAATTAATCAACTCATTCAAGAAAAAAATGCTTGCCATGCTCATGAACAAGACCCTCGAACCGGCATAAGACCAACTTCTACAGAAACCGCAAAAACAGTGCCAATCAAGATTACAGGAACTAGAACCATCTTCAAAGAAGGTGACCGAAAAGTATGTGGTAATTACTGTTGGATTGCCCTTTTGTCCATAATAGGAACAATCTTTGCGCGCATACTACTGAATCGCTTGCTGCAAGTCACCGAATCAGTCCTCTCAGAATCTCAGTGCAGCTTCCGTGCCTCTCGGGAAGAAAATAGATATGATTTTTTTTATGCTAGACGGCTGCAGGAGAAAAGTATTGCATTTTATGACCTAAAAAAAGGCATTCGATAGCGTTCCAAGGGATGCAATGTAGAAAGTTCTCAAGCAATTTGGTTGCCCAATCCACACGTCAGGATATGTATCGCACCAGGGTAAGGAAACAAAAAAGTTTCCAGTTACCTGTGGACTAAAGCAAGGCTGTGTCCTTGCACCTATACTTTTTACTTATATCTTGCTGCAATGTTACGCGAACTACCCTCCAAATAACCCGGGCGTGGACATTAGGTACCGTTATGATGGGGGACTTTTCAAACCTGCTAGACTAAAATCTCAAAGCCTAGTGAAATTCCAACACATTATAGAGCTCCAATATGCAGATGACAACATGGTCCTTAGCCATTCGAAGGAAGACATCCAGAGATCCGTAAATAACTTAGTGGCAACCTACAACCGCTTCGAATTTCTGTTAATATTGGTAAGACAAAAGTGTTAGTACAACCAATACCCAACACCATCTTACAGGACATAAGTATTCACATAAATGACACTCCTCTTGCGCAAGTAGATCAATTTCCATATCTCGGTAGCATAATATCGGAAAAGTGCTCAAATGAGAATGTAATAGAAAGCCGAATTGGTCTCGCCTATGGAGCTTTCGGTAAACTGACGAAGTGCGTCTTCAATAATAAACATCTTTCAATAAAAACTAAACTCATGGTATACCATGCGATTGTTATCCCTTCGCTTTTGTATGAGTGTGAGGCCTGGACTATGTAGCAAAGTGATCTCATTAAACTCGAAAAATTCAAGCAGAAGAAACTTCGAGCTATACTGAATATCAAATGGCATGACTATGTTACCAACACAAGCGTTCTTGAGAGAACAAACAGCTGCAGTATTGGGGCCACAACTATGAGGCACAGACTGCGTTGGTCGTGACACATCCTCAGAATAGATGAAAACAAGCTCCCTCGACAAACCCTGTATTCGGAGCTAGCCACAGGAAAAAGACCTATCGGCCGCTCTCTACAGGGATACAAATATCAACTCCAGTCCACCCTAAAAAATACCGGATTTGATTTTCACATATGGGAAACAACAGCTCAGGATCGGTGTCTGTGGCGTCAATCCATCATACACGGTACCAAAGGATACGAAGCAGAAAGAAGAAGACTGGTGGAGATAAAGAGGCAGGCAAGGAAAAATCGGACTGAAAAACCCCGCTCCCTGCCAAGAATTGCTTCCCTTTCCTGCCCACGCGCAAATCCCATGCTCAGATTTGTCTGAGAAGCCATTGGCGATCCAAACTGAGAGAAGAGGAAACTTCTGAATTTCTCCGATACGAGAAATCGGCCGACAATATATATATATATATATATATATATATATATTATTATTATTATTATTATTATTATTATTATCATTATTTGAGGGTACACAGTTACATATGGTCGCTACAAATAGCCATTTGTTTCAGTCAAAGAGACTTCCCCAGGCGACCTAGAACCCCTCGACGCCAAAAAGAAAAATGGGGAAGATTAAAAAGAAATTGAAAAGGAAAAATGGAGCTCTTCAAAAAAAGTATAAAAAGGTCATAAAACGTTGCGAGCTCTCGAAAAAAGGGGATAAAAAAGGAGATAAAAAAGGGAAAGATGGCATTAGAACTTATTGGAATATTATTCAGAACTATTTTAACAACAAGATATAAATCTGAAATAATTAAAGTGGGTCATAATTTTACTGGAACTGTAAATTGTATAGGAAAGGGGGATGGGGTTCTGTTTATACATTGATTTTGAACGTGTCAGGGAAAAAGGCTATTATTTGACATCAGGAGTTACGTGTCGTTATACGTTAAGTTAGGGATAGGGGGATTGACTAATGCAGAATATTCATACCAAGACATACATCTGTATATATACATACATACAAAGTATACAAGTAGATACATACGTGTGCAAAAGCGACACACACATACACACATAAGAAAATACGCACAAGCAATATACAAAACTATACAGGGTGTCCACAAAGTCTGGCTACATTATATAGCCAGACTTTGTGGGAGCATCCTGTAGATTATGTAGCATGACTTTGTGGGCACCCTGTACACACACACACATACACACACACACACAGACGGGCATCTACAGAAATAAAACTACGTGCAGAGATACTATTATACAGACATAAGTATATATTTAATTAAATAATATTAGGATATTAAAAATTAAAATGAATTATTTTTAAGATAAAATTTTCGATTAAAGACTAATATAGAATTATTAAGAAATTAATAAGAGAATTATAAAATTTAATTGTAAATATGGAAATATATGCATATTATAAATAATAAGCAGTTATTAGTATTATCATTATAATGAGTTAAATTCTATCATATTATTATGTGTTATGTTAAGTATTCATTTTACTAGTTATTAATTTAAGTTCATAACATCATTTTCTTAAAGATTAAAGTTGGGTGGTGCAGGTTTTAGACCACGGAATTAAAAATCATAGAATAGTAAGAGAATGTTAAGAGAGGTACAAATATACAGATGAAAATATAAATAGGCACATACGTACGCATACAAAAGAATACACATTTACGCATATAAGGAGTAAAAAAGGGGATTAAATAAATATATGGTCATTTGCGAAACGTCATCGGGTCTCAGGCTCTTTTCATCTAAATTATACGTAGTTAAAATTTAGTTATACAAGAATTGAAGCATACTAAAGTACTAAGATGAGGTTATGGGGGGAATGGGTATAGTAATATGTACGTTTACAATATAAGTGGGAAGCGGAAATTTAGACATGTGTAAAAATTACAGAATTTACATATAAAAAAATATGGTAAAAGATGGAAGTCTCTGAAATAAAAATATGTAGTTATTAATGGGGTAGATACTTAATATGGGCTAATTAAGGGTTGAGTGAAAGGGTATATCCCTATATATATATATATATATATATATATATATATATATATATATAAAATGAACTCATTTTTCCCCTATGATTTTGACCTTAATAGGATTAAAAATCAAGACATTTCATGCAAATGTAATATACACAAACTGCAGCACAATATCTGATGTGTGTTATTGGTATATTACCTATCCACTTCCTCGATAATCGTAGATTTCTATATTTTTTCTGCTGAGAGTTCACTCTAATTAATTCCCCCCCCCCCGCCATCACTTACACCGTTTCGGGATCGTTCACAAGGGACACTTACGAAAGCATGCCAGTTTCGGTTTCCTGTACTTCGTAGTTGTTTAAAAAACCTGGAATGGAATTTTACCATGTTTTTTTTTTACATGGAGTTCACCACTTATCAAGGCCCAATGGCCACTCAGGGATAACGGTTATTGTGTGTACAGTAATCAAAGGGATAGTGTAACAATAGTATTGGAGAATTGGTAAGGTGTAATTACTTAGGGGGGCGGTTCATCAGGAATTTGTTTTTGTTGGACTTGAAGACATCCAGGTTGAAGGGAGGGAAACAGGCAAGCGGAACAGAGTTCCACAGGCGTGCAATTCTAAGAAAGAAGCTCTTTTCATGGTATCTACGTTTCGATTTAGGCACAGATAGGGAGTGGGGAAATTATTGACGGTGGTTTCAGCTAGTCGGGTGTTTTTTGAGAAAGATTGGCGAGGGGGGATCAGAGAATGGAGCTCAGACAAGCACCTGTCATGAAAATAACGATAGAACAATGACAGGCTCGCAACGTCTCTTCTGTGAGAAAGAGGTTGCAGGGTAGAGAAAAGGGCATTCCCCACCAAGCCACGGAGTCTATTTTGTAATCTGTCAAGGCAGGATAGGCTGTTTTTTACAGCCCCCGCCCAGATGTAGCAACAGTACTCCATCTGTGGACGTACTTGGCTCTTATATAGATAGAGAATTGCATCATTAGTGAGATATCTTCTGGAGCGGTAGAAGGATCCCACCATTTTCCCAGCGACCTTGGCCACAGATTTGATGTATGCGTTCCATTTAAGATCGGGTGTAAAGGTCAAACCCAGGAGCTTATCAAATCCTGGGGCCTCCCTTAGACGAAAGACATCCATTTCAATTGATGTCAGATGGGGATCAGAGCGTTTATGATGTAGAGATAGGAGCTTGGTCTTAGATGCATTAAAGGTAACCAGCCACCTCTTTCCCCACTGTACCACGCGCTCAAGATCAGAGGAGAGAGAATCAGAGAGAACATCATCGTTTTGCCATAGATGGTCGTGTCATCAGCATAGATGTCAATGAAAAATTTTAGTATGTGTTTTGGGAGATCATTGATGTAGATCAGGAAGAGAGTTGGGCCCAGTATGGACCCCTGAGGGACTCCAGCATTAATACTGTGGGCCTCTGATTTCTGCCCATCAACCACTACTCTTATGAGCAAAGTTCCGTTCTAGGCTTCCCATTGGGTGAAACGCACCACGGAATTAACCGATAGCGACATTTCCACAAGCATTAATTGTTATCCCACACTTACTTTTATGTTGCTTAATTACCATTCTTTTCCCAACATTTTTACACTTAAAAAAAAAAGATTTTTTCCATTTCTTTTTTTAAAAATAAACATATAAAACATCATTTCCGTTTTATTTCGTTTTGTAGTTGCGTAAAAAAAACTGTACTGGAATTTTAACTTTCTTTTTCGTTCTATTCTACTGGGTGAAGCGCACCATGGACTTAACCGAATCGAAGGGTTATTTATGCCATTTTTTTCGCTTTTCGCTGTTTTTCTGTTTTTGTTTTTCAGAACACGTTCCTCATTTTTCACTTATTTTTGCTTTTTGTTTTTCCGATTACTTTTTTAAAGAAGTTTTACGTTTGCTGTTTTTTTTTGTTTTTGTTTTTCCGATTTTTTAAAAGAAGTTTAACATCGTTTTTTTCATATTTAAACAGGGTTATTACTTCGCTTATTAATTACTTTACACCCCCCCCCCCTTACATACACACACCTCCAAACATCCGGGCAATGCCGGGTACCCCCGCTAGTAGGAAATAAGACCATATTGAGTATGATTGTTCATAGCAATATAAGAATTGAGAGTATGCCGATGGTATATTCGGATATGTCTTATGTATGAGGTTAAAGTAGTGTTTAAGACTTGAGGTTATAAAGGAGGTGTTTATTATAGTGTTTGCAATTTATAGAGTTTTCTTGTTTTTTGTTTAGGAGCTTATCTCTCTCCCTGAACGTTATAATAAATAGTTTCTAAAAAGGGCATACATAGCAAGGTGGATTTATAGACGGACAGGTGTTAGCTCTCTTTAGGATAGATCAATTAACTATTGGTGATAATCTCTGCCCGATTAACTCATTAAAGTATTTGGATAGTGGTGTTCTGTCCGTATAGTTAGGATTTTCAAAGGAGCATTTATGGCCTGTATATCTTTCCTTGAATGTATTGCCAGTCATGCCAATATAGTGTTTTTTATTGTCAGCGTTTTCCTTAGTAGAAATTGTAGCTTTGTAAACAACTGAAGTTACTAGGCAGTTTCCTTTAAGGGGCATTCATACTTTCTTCTACAGTTCCATGATTTATTTACTTTGGGTGAATTTCTATTATTGCTATTTAATATTTTGTTATTATTTTTTCTGAATTATCACTACAACTATAGCTTAATTTATAGTGTTTTTATTGAATAATTTGTGCAGAGTGTTTTGGGGGAGGAAAATGCTTTTTGATGAGGTTTAAAAATTTGTTGCCTAGGTTAGTTTTGAGCATCATATTATATGATATATATATATATACACATATATATATTACTTTTTCATATTGTTCTGATAATATAATAAAGTTGTACCCAACCGTACAGAAAAGCCTCTACCTTAACCTTTGATTTTTATCTTGGAAAATGGTGTGTACCATCCCTAGGTGGGGACCATCACGATGCCAGGTTTGGTTATGATCAGTTCAGTTGTGTGGGGTGTAGGAGAATTGTACACACACGGACGCTACTTTATATATATATAATCAAGAAAAATATTTTTAGGCCGAGTCATGTCGAAGATAAATGCTGCTCATCAGAAGAGAAGGGTCAGAATTATACAAAATATACTGGTTAAATGAAATTAAGAATATGAAAAGAGCATCAGGGAATAGGATAGCATGGGAAATAGTAATTAAAAGTAGGTCCAACATGTAATTGCAAAACGGAGAAGTAGAATATATGTAGGTAAAAAGTACGTATAGGCCACTGTGAAATAATGAGGATCATTAAAGGAAATCCCATAATAAAAGAAGAAAGGAAAAAAGCGAAGATAGAAGATGAAATGGAAAAGAAGGGGAGCTGATAGAAACTGTAAATAAGGGATACGGAAATACATGCAAAATGAAAGTGAAAAAAAATGCCTTAGAAAAATAATCAAAAATAAAATAAAATAAAATAAAATAAACTATTATGTAAATCTCACCTGTCTGTTTAAATGTATGTATGTATGTATGTATGTATGTATGCATGTATGTATGTATCGAGACCGGTATCGTTTTGAAGCATGCCTCCCGGACTACAAATATCGAAAGATTGGCTTAAACCCGTAATTCGAAAGTCATCCCCTCTTTTCGATTGACTAGCTTTAATTTAAACTTTTGTCACCTCCGGTTTGGTGATGGGCGCCACAGCAAAGACGCCACGTTTTTTTTTCACTTTCTTTTCCTCCTTCGCGGTACGAGTTCGAGTCTGCCTGCCTACTACTACTTTTTGTTTTACTCTACACACATCCCCAATGCTGGGCAACAAGTTCAATATAAAATATTTTTCTTATGATGTAATAAAGTTATATATAACTTTTAATCCTCATATTTCATGTAATATTATTGTTTATAATAGTGTTGAGCTTTTCTTATATTGAATAGTTTTGCTTTGTGAAAAATTTACTCTTTGATAACCTTATTTTATTGTATATATATATATATATATAGAGAGAGAGAGAGAGAGAGATAGATAGATATAGATACATATATAAGCTTTATATATATTTTGTCTATTTCTCTTATTATACCTTTATTCTTATATTTTTATTATCAGTAGTATATTGTTTTTCTATTGTCTTTTCTATTATATTTATTCATATTTTTATTTTACAAATTATTGTTTCACCTTTGTAATTTTAAATTTGATGTAATGTTCTTATTTTATTTCATTAAAAATTTAATTTCTTAATAGTCTTCTTTTTCAATTCTTTACTTATTTCTATCTATATGTGTACGTGATTTTAAACATATCTCTATTTGTATACATGCGTGTGTATATCTATAATACGTATGCGTATATATTTGCGTGTGACTGTATGATAACACACACACACATACACACACACAAACACACACACACACATAAATATATATATATATAAAGAGAGAATCGCTCCCCTACGACCAGGAGAGGAATATAATGGCTGTACTTGATCAAGTCTTGATGGCCATTTCTTTTAAGAAAATGAATAGTCTTAACAATGACAAGTGCAGTTTCTGCCACACAGAAGTTAAGATTTTAAGTCACCTGACATCAAACTGTAAGGTTTAGCTGGTGGACAGCTACAATACAGTGCAAAATTATGGAGTGTGTAAATATCTCCACTTGACGATCTATAAAATGCTAAATATCGAATGCAGCAGCAAGTCCTTGGACCAAAAAGAACAGTTGGAAATTCCTAAAAGTATATACCTAAAAAACGGAGATATTACACCTAATATAGTGGTCCGGGGCAAGAAGAAAAAGAAGAAAACTTTGCAGAAGTTATTGTCCGCAATGCTGCTGTGTTAAAGAGAGCTGACAAGGTAAAGATATCGCCATATCAAGGTCTTATTTACGTTATGAAATGAAACTGGAATCTTAGGAAGATCTCTATCACTCCAGTGATCATCGGAGCAACAAGACTCATGAAATAGATTTCAAAACTACCTTGCAAATATATTCAGCGGATCAAGATCAGGAGGAATTTAAACAATTATATATAATATACGGATAGAATTTTTAATAGTTCAATTGGTTGGAGTATATATAAGATAACCGGTGAACGTCTGGTAAAATAGCCTATCCCCAGCTTGAATAAAATGTTAAACAAATCATTATATATATATATATATATATATATATATATATATATATATATATATATATATATATATATATATATATATATATAGGGTGCCTAAATAGATGCTGACAGATTTGAAATTTAATTTGAATTAAGCACTTATTTTTCCGTTATTTTGAAAGTCTTCAGCATTTATTTTAATAGTTGGTATGTATGTTTAGCTTGAGGACATTCCATAGCTCATAAAAGTGTTCACGTTTTCCCTTTTCTTTTACACAGTGATCACCACTTATCAAGGCCCGGAAGCCACTCAGGGATACATTACGTTAGTGTGGAGATTTGATGAAGTGTTTACTTAAGGGAGCGGTTCATTAGGAATTTGTTAACGTTGGACTTGAAGACATCCAAGTTGTAGTGTGGTGGGAAGCAGGCAGACGGAACATATAGACTCCTAATTGTTTCTACACCATTGATAGGAAGGTAATTGTTTTGCCTCGTTTAGGATTACATTATTATTGATGGCTTATCTCATTTTCTGTTATATATATATACATATATATATATATATATATATATATATATATATATATATATATATATAAATATATATATACAAAAACGAGTGATCCTAACCGGCAATGGTGTGTATTTTTGTCTTCAATGTACGACGGTTTTTCATATTTATTTCAAATGGGATGCTAAAGTTTCTCCCCATCTTTTAAGCATAGAGTAGTGGTAGCAAAACAACAAAAGTTTCTTTTGAGCAACAGGCCAAAACCGGACGTTTAAGCTTCTTAAATTCTTTTTGTTGAACCTTTGTCTGATAAAATCCATGGGGTTTAATGTTGAAATTATGTGATTGGTTAACTTACAATTTAATACCATTTGTTTGCATAGAAATTGTACGGTAGTTTAGTATTAGAGCAGAAAATTGACGTTAGGTTTGGATTCGGCTTTTCTTTTATTTTGTCATTTAATCCTTACATTCCATGGGCATTGTTTCTGACAAGCGCGGAGAAGGATTTAAAATTGTTGTTTTCTAAATCAGAACCTACCAATCTAATAACTATCGTGTTCTAGTTTTTCCTATTGAGGAACTATGCTTCTGATTTTTTCTTTAGATGAGGATTCATTATTCGTATTATTTGGATTCTTCAGACTACTGTTCTCATTTGTAGTGTTATTTTCAGAAAGTTTCAGTCGATGTAACCTCTGAATGTCTTCAGGTGTATCTTGTCAAACTGAGGAATCTCTCTGTCGAATTCGTGAATTTGCATAGGACCCTTTATCTATTCCACAAGGGTAGCACGTTCTCGTCCCGTCAGTCATGATTAGGTAGAAGTCTTAAGTAATTCATAATTGTATTTTTTAGTGTCGTCCTCTTTAAGGATTGAACTTTCAACCTCCTGAAGAGTCTAATTTACAACTGATGTTTTTTTTTACCCCTTTTCACCCTAAACTTGACATATTGCAACTAGAACGTTAAGGGCGTATATAGAATTGAGTCTAATAGGGGATTGTGGAGAGTTGATCTGCAAGATCCCTATTCAGATTACATTTAAACATCTACAGGTTAGTACAGTCAAGGAATCGGGAAACAGGGGAGGAATTTCAAAGTATTGTAGTTCGAGTATAAGAGTAGAAGGGTCCATTGTGTCCAGATTTGATTTTACTGCTTGTCAAGTTGGTCAGGAGTATCTACCTCGAGTGAACATAAATGCTATGAGTTTATCTGAACACATTTCATTAAAGTACTTGTAGAACAGGTACAGGGATGCAAAATTGCTACTATAGGACAGAGGTTGGAACTGGATCTATTCGATTTGAGACTTTTTTTGTAACACTTTCCAAGAGTGAGAGACTATTGGTAAAGTCACCAGCCTTGAAGCGATAACAATAATCCATGAATGGGCGAACTGTGGCTTTGTAAATGTATCGGGTACTCTTCGGTATGAATAGTTTTCTAACACAGTAGAAGGAGCTTACCTTTATTTGCACCAGCCTTGGTAATGTCCTCAATGTACTTTTTCCAATTCATGTTACCGAATTTGAACGACGAGTTCTTAGATGGACTGTCGGTGGTTGAGAAAGTTGTTTTATAGCTGTTTGTGCATCTGTGTGCACTGAATCATATTCATATGAAGTATGTTTTACTAATTAACTCGCATAAATGTGCTTCTCCACCATTTTGCCACTTTAAAGGATATGAGTTGAATCACGCCAGTGCGATCTGAATTGCGTGAGGTGCGATCGTGTTTGCCCGGAAATCGAATCAAATCCCAACACAATTCTAACTCAATTAATTGATCATCTCGCTCGCGCACTGATCTACACATGATAACGGTGGCGCCCCCACGCGGAAATATCTCAATGAACTGCGTTTGCAGTTTCCGCTTCATATTTCATCGTTGTCGCCATCTTTTATCCCGTTAGGCAGACAATTTAACATTTGCGTCTGCAAACTCGTCCATCGAAAAGTGTAAAAGAGCACATTGAAACAAAATCATTTTAACCAAAAATGAAACAGAAATATATGTTATCTCATCTTGACAGTTATTTTCACAACGTTTCGGCCGATGTAACCTCCCTCCTTCTTTAAGTGTATCCTATCAAATTTGTGAAACGTCTTAGCACAAGCCCCATAGTGTGGCGGATGATATACTTAAATTAAGTTATAATTTACACCCTTCAAAAGATCGAAACTTTAATCCTCAGAGCAAACAACATTCAAAATACAGTTGCGAATTACTTAAGATTTCCACTCAGCAATGCCTAATATCGAATCATATTTACTGTGTTAAACTATGTTTCTGAATTTTCGAGATGGGGATTTATTATTCGAATTATTTAGATTCTTTGGACTACTGTTCTCATCTTCAGTTAAATTGTCATAACGTTTCAGCCGATCTGAGCTCCAATCTATAGTCCCCCTTGCTAAACATTCACGAAAAACATTGGTCTAGCTTAAACCGCCATCAATAATATCCCCCCACTCCTTATTTGTGCCCAAATCTAAATGTGGATTCCATGAAAAGCTTCTTTATTAGAACTGCACACCTGTGGAATTCAATTCCGATTTTTTGCTTTCCAGCTGATTACAATATGGCTGTCTTTAAGACAAACGTGAACAAGTTCTTGATGAGCCGTTCCCTTTTAATAATCAAGTTTACCAAATTTACACAACTAACGATTACTACGATATTGTCCTATTGGCAACCGTAAACTCATTGAACCTTATTCTCGAGTGGCCTCTGGGCCTTGATTAGTGGTGACTCCTTTGTAAAAAAAAAAATACCAGCTCACTTATAACTCGAAAATCGTCTAACATGAAGTGACCAATAAATAATAAAACAAAACAAACAAAAAACAAAATGCTGTCTTTATAGTGTATCACTAGGCGTTAAATTGACATTAATTAATCTTGTTATTTGGAAAAGTTAAAACCTATTTTTACTTCACTTAGTTCTTATTTTTTTCTGTAAATTTTTTTTTTCGCAATTTTGAAAAATATTAGCTTTGAACGTTGATTAAAAATATTCTTTATTCCGTGTAATTTTCACAGATCATGCTAGTGTTAAATATTGTTACAATATAAGTTGGGTAAACAATCAATTTTGTAATGGCAAGTGTGTCTTATAAATAAGTCTGAAGGGCAGAGAACTCAATCACTACAACCTTTACTAGTGTCAACTTTGCTAGAGAAAATTGGGCTATCGAAAAAGCATCAATCTTTGATTCTATTCCTTATGAAGGCTCTGCATCGCTGAAACTTATTTGATGACAAGCAAATAAATGCTTGTTAAAGAAATAAATCTGCGTTGTACTGGCTTTCATATATTCCAGATTTTAAGAAAGATCAAATTTTTGTGTTGACGCCTATCTACAATCCAACTGTTAATACGCCATCACTGCAAGATATTTCAAAATGAAAATATCGAGGATTATAAAACATATCTCTTTATAACTATGTATAACCCTAACCCTCGAGCGGTTTTAGCCCGTTGTAAATGGCGAATCATTGGTATAAAAACGTAAACAATTCCATTAATATTGTTACGTATTCGTTGCGGCCGGTTGTTTAAAATGCGTTTTTTTTCGCTCTATTAATTGTTAACATGTAGTTTTGTCGCTGGTATGAGATAGATACATACTGGCAGCGAGTAAAACTACAACACAGTTGATTTATAAAAAATATATTGCTTTTATTTCACACCGATAAATCAGCTTTTGATAATAAATTAATACTGGTGTTTTAGCGTTTCTGCAAGGTGCATGAAGGGGGTGCGTGGTTGTGTCGGATATCAAACGGTGAAGAAATGTGACAGCCTGGCTCTCTCTGACCGACTTTCTTGGCTTTCTCTTTGTAACGATTTATTTATATAAATATTCATTTCCTATTTGAATGCTTTATATCTCCCATTGTCTATTGTTTCAATCTTTTGACCGATATCCTTTCCCATATTTATGGGTCAAATTATGCATTCTATTAGACAATGGAGGAAAGTCCCATATTCTTCACAGAAAATCGATTTGTGTGTGTGCAACCCATCGACTGTTTTCTTCCCGGGGTTTCCTGCCAATATCCAACACTATGACGTTAGGATTTTTTAATCTTGATTCGATTATTTACGCATAGAATTCTTCGACATGGTTTTCACTTTCGTTCCGTTTCTGGCAGACACTCTTCGGCCTATAACGTTATTAATCGAGTTGTGTATTAAATCGATCGAATTCAGGAAACAAGTAAAAAAGGCTAAAGTAGATTCAATTCGTGTAAATACTTATAATTTGAGCAACAACCATTGCTTCAAAACCATGACACTTGACACCATATAAGAATGTTCACCTTTTAATATCCGTTTATTCCAACTACTACCTTAAGGCAGAATTTCCGCTTGAATATATTTTACTTATAGAATTGTAAAACCCCAATTCTTTGTAGACTTTAATAAAAATTAAATGTTGTTTTATAGTATTTTCAATGGAAATAAAACTATTTCGATGAACCGAAAACTAAATAATCTAATTACATATTTTCCGCATATTAGGTTTTTGTTGATGTTTTGCTATCAATAAAAAAGCTGTGTTTATGGTGAATATCGATCAACAAGAACAGGGAGATGACGGTGTCTCTGTGGTTAACGACACAGACTGACAATCTGAGTGTGCCAAGTTCAAATCCAGTTCGTTCTACAGAAACACTTTGAATTAGGTATCTTTTAACCTACGCGTGGTCCCTGTCCTAATAATTCTAATTAGAGAGGTACCGGAGAAACGAATACCAACAATAATCATCTGATTCATTCGAAATGATTAATAAGGTTGAATTTCGCCTAAAAGTTTTACCTAATTAATTAGTTAAGCCCAAGATTTATTGAGTGCTGTGTCATCAAGAGTATTTAAAGTGAAATGTTTTTTGGTATTACTTGCTAATATATTATAGAAAGGGATGTATTTGTTTGGAGTAGCTGAGTCACCTACACTAATCGAATAATATGAGAGGCGTTCCAGAATAATGCCTCCTATTTTTAATTACGTCTGAATAGATTAAAGGGAATTGTAAAGTGTATTGTTATGATGACTGAACTTATGCATTCATGTCCTGAAAGTTTCATCTCTGCTGCAGATATTGAGGACGTGAAACACTAAAAAGCAACCTGTGTCAGAAGCAGATACGCGTTATTGAATTCTTTGAAAAAGGTCCATTGAGAATGGTAGTGACTATGTAGAAATATAGATTCTGGAGCTAATTCATTTTACGCATGCTACGCGTTCCGTCTATCCCCGAAATTAGAAAAAATCACCGTTGGAAAAAAGCACTCGGTAAACAGTTTTTGTCTTAACCCCACGCCACGAGGAAAGTAAAAAAAAAAGAGAAAAAGAAACAAACAAAAATACAAATTGGTCTTAATCTTAACGAAGATGCTATAATCGTCGAAAATTTTGTTATTTAAAAATAAATCTGCGTTCTAAACGGAAACGTAAGTATTGCAGTTTAAATTTTAAGCTTATATCACGGAGAAAACAATTTAAATTACTAGTATTTATTCAGTTTATTTTCGTTGATCTCTGCATATCATATGTACAAGATGCAACGTCTGGCAGTATAGACGTACACCGACGTTAATCAGATTGGCCATTTTTAATTGTTGAAGCGCATGAAAAGTTGTATGAAAATCAAAAAGGAAGGAGATCATCATCATCATCATCATCATCATCATCATCATCATCATCATCAGGAAGTGACGATGGTTCAGTTGTGAACTACACGAACTAACGACTTGGATGTCCAAAGTTCGAATTCAATTCGTTCCATAAAAATCATTTTCATTTTGCACGTTGACAACTTTCACGTTGTTCCTAACGTAAAAATCCATGTCTTTCTAGAAAGAATTATGACTAGAAAAATATCGGGTAAACCAATGCCAATTATAGAATATTCGGATTTAAACGATATGATTATGATAATAATGATGACGACTATCATCATCAGCATCACCATCATTATCATGGGATATGATGATGGCAAAAATCGTCATTACCATTACGTAGCTCACTCTTCACAGTTGATGCTTAGAAACCATGTCTTTCACAGCACTTTGATATGATATGATAATCCCTAACTGTTTGAAGTTACTAAACATACTGGCACAACACACACACGCACACGCACATGTATATACACATACATAAAAACAGAGATAGATAGATAGATAGATAGATACATAAATACATACATACATACATACATACATACATACATACATAATGCTATCACATGTAAAGCACATCCAAGCAAAGTCAATCTATGATGAGGCAATTAGACTAAAGGACGTAAAATTCGTAGTGAATGATCTCATTCACAGATTGCTTATAATATTACACACTGGACATATTTATTTCCATCTTTATTTTAAGTTACAACAAAACAAAGAATTTTGAACCTTTTAAATCCAGTATGCGAAGAGTAAGGAAGTCAGAACACGATAGTTGATTGGCCAAATAAAGAATCTATAGAGACATTAAGTGCACAGTTTGATGTCAGTGTGGGAACTGTATCACAATTATTCTCGATGAACTGAATATACGAAAGATTAGCGAGTAGTTTTCCCAATGCATCAGTCCACAACTCTTATTATTTAAGTAAATTATTGTAACATACTATTTGATCAAGATGTTAATCAACACAGTTCCTAATCTTCTTAATCCTCGCTATAGCCTAGAATTTGCTTCCTTGACTTTAGGTTATCCCGTAAGCTCAGGGAAAACCTTCGAAGCGGTCGTTATGAGACAAATAAGAAGAAAAAGACTGTGACGAGGATCATTGACAGACTCACACAAGAGGACTTCCACGGGCCTTTCAGAAGTTGCAACGTTACAACAAGTGCATTGCAGCCGAAGGAAATGACTTTGAAGAGGACAAGAGTTTTATGTATATGCTATCAATGATAGTGCCCACACGAAAAAAGTCTGGGATTTATTGAAGGTCACCTCGAACATATAAACAATTCTGTGTAGCTTAATTGCCACATATTCTTTAAAATTACTGCATATATCTATCTGTCTATCTATCTATCTATCTATCTATCTCTCGCTCTCTCTCTCTCTCTCTCTCTCTCTCTCTCTATATATATATATATATATATAATAAATTCCACAGCCAATCAACGTCGCAGCCCACAAGAGCCATGACAGTCAACGAACCGGAAGTCCAAGACTCGAGTTTCGCCATCATTTCATTAGCCCAAATGAGGGCGAAACTCGAGTCTTGGACTTCCGGTTCGTTGAATGTCATGGCTCTTGTGGGCTGCGACGTTATTTGGCTGTGAAATTTATTATAAACAATCTCTCACATTCTGAAAATCCTATCATAAATTGCTCGCTTGGTTAGCATTGCTGAATAGCATCGTCCTTTCGAGTTAAAAAAAAAACTCCTACTTGGAGACATCGGCTTGAGGTTATTAGCTGGTTGGATGACCGCGTCCATTGTCGAGACGAAGTAGGTTCATTTCACAGTCGGATTGCGGCGCGGTTTGCTTGATCTGTGTTGGTTAATAGAAATTCATGTGTGCGGGGCGTTTGCTCAGTTGGTAGGGTGCTTGCCTCGTATTCAAGAGGCTCGGGTTTCGAATCCTGAGTTCGGATGTGTCTAACTGATGAGGCCAAAACTCGAGTCTTGGACTTCTGGTTCGTTGACTGTCATGGCTCTTGTGGGCTGCGACGTTGTTTGGTTGTGGAATTTAGTATATACAATCTCTCACATTCTGAATATATATATGTGTGTGTGTATTGAAGATAAAAATAAATAATAAATAAACCCGTTTATTTTTCTGTAAATCTGAAGATTTATTTCTTTATAATATTTTAATTTCATTATTACAAAGGATTAATTTGTGTTAGCGTGATGAAACAGGTGTTATTTTAAAACTTAAAACAAAATAATTGGATAAGATGCTACTCTAGAATCATGTTTTAATAGTTTTGAAATGTTTATATCTTTAACACTAAAATTTGATTTTGACAGCATAATTAATGAATGAATCAATTAATCATTATATATATACACAAGGAAACCATTATATACGTATAAACATAT
This sequence comes from Euprymna scolopes, assembly GCF_053919585.1. Taxonomy (NCBI): domain Eukaryota; kingdom Metazoa; phylum Mollusca; class Cephalopoda; order Sepiida; family Sepiolidae; genus Euprymna; species Euprymna scolopes. The sequence continues at coordinate 55,957,098 of NC_136489.1, read as the reverse complement.
AAGGAAAAGAAGAAAAAAGAAATATTTAGTGACTTTAATGTGCACAGCAATAATTGGCTCGGTTTCTCTAGTTACACAGACGCAGCTGGTGGCATCACACATAGCTTTTGTACATTTCGATTCCTTATCATAGACTGATCGACATGATCAGCAAGCCTTACTTTTACGCCTCAGTTTGACCGTAGTTCCCAACGATTGTGTAACTAATGCCCATAGCCCACTAGGGAATGACGATAACGTTGTGATAATAGTAGAAATTACCCTAAACTCTCGATCCCAAGCTGAAGAGCCATTGCTAAAAAACAACTAGGTACTATAAGGAGGCTGACTGGGAAGCCATAAGAGATCACACACGCGATGCTCCACAATGTAATATCTTTTCTCTTCCTGTGTGCAAATGAGGCTACGAAATCAATCAAAGCGGCAATTAAAGCACATGTTCCCACAAGAAAGTTCTGCGGCAAATCTCACTCTCGAAATGGGTTAACTCTGATTGTGCAGTTGTCATCGCTTAAAGGCAGCATTCATTCCGTAGACTTATCAGACATAAGTCCAATACAAATAGGTAAAGGTTTGTAGAAGATAGAAATAATTGTAAGAGAGTAATAGCCTCAGCTTAAAGAAGACATTTCGAAATCACCAGAAAATGTATCGAGTAGCAGAAATTAGAGACTCGCGATTTCTGGAAAATATATCTCAGTGTAGTAAATAATGGTCAATTAACAATTCCTTCACTTTCCAACAACTTTATGATTGTCTACACAATTTACACAGTAAGTTTACTTGCCAGAGGGTTTGCTTCCAGCTCTACTTCAGATTCAGCAAGCAACTCCTTTCGAACAGAAGCCACACTCGATGATCCAAAAATCATCTCTTCCCTTGTTCGTGATGTCATAAAAAACCAAACCACCTAGAAGACATGCGGGCCCAATTTTATCTCTGCTATACTATTAAAAATGCTTTACTTCAGTTCTCTCCAAACTTTTAAACAAATGCCTTACTTAATTTTGTTTTCCTGACTTGTTTCTGTTGTACCAGTTTTCAAGAACTCTGGAAAAAGAACACCCACTAAATTATCGTACCATTAGCTCTCTCCATTTCTTCGCCAAGATCTTTGAATCCTTAACTAATCAAGCACTAATTCACCACTTCGAAGATAATAACCTTCTTTCAAGCCAACAGTATATATATATAAACAAGCCCGTTCTATGGCAGATATCTTAACTGTAATCTCTGAACATATATACCTAGGATTGGATAAAGCAGTAGCCCTAAATATATCCAAGGCCTTTGACAGGGTTTAAGACGAGGGTCTTCTGATGAAAATTAAATCATATGATATTACTGGACGCATACTTAACATAATCAAACCTTTCTCACACAAGAGGAAAATCTAGATTGTTTTTTATAGTAATACATCTGAACAATATTTCATTAATATTGATGTGCCACAGGGGTCAATCCTTGGACAATTATTATTCCTGATATTCATAAACTACCTCTCTAATAAAATTGTCCCTGTGATGAGTATATTTGCTGATGACACTACGCTCTATAATAGACAGGAGGAAAAACGAATGAGTACATGTCTAAGAAAATGGCTAAAACTCTAGAGGAAGACCTTCAGTCTGTAGTGGAATCGGCCCGTAAATGGTTGGTAATGTTCAATGTCGCCAAGAGGAAGTTTATTTTCTTTCATAATTACTAGAAACCTTCTCAAACACTGATTGTCATGGCGAATGGTACACTTCTTTAAAGTACTTTCCTAAAGCTTCTAGGGTTAACATTCACAAGCAGCATGAACTGGAATATAGAAATTGAACTAATGGCCAGCTGCTGCAAGGAAGGTAAGGTATCTCTACCGTGCTAGAAGGTTACTCACAATTGAGTATCCTATAGTTCTACAAAGCCACCATTTTTCCCACACTGTCAGCCAAACTCCAACTACTGTCCCATCGTCGAAACGTGACATTCCTGTGTTTGTTTTACAAGTACTTTGATGAAAAGTGCTTGGCTGAACGCAAAACACTGGTTCACCCTTTGATGTAAATGCCCCCGATAAACCCGACAAACAAACAAACAAACAAAAAAAATCCCACCCCCACACTCTAGAGATTCCTAGATGTCGGAAAGGCTTTTACTCAAATAGCTTTCTTTCCTCGAACTGCCTCTCTTTGGAATTCCTTTTTGCACCCCTGCTTCCCGTTTAATCACATAAATTAAT
>NC_136489.1:55937374-55949874 GCF_053919585.1 Euprymna scolopes | reverse complement strand
AAACACTTTTTAAAGATAATGTTAAGCTTGCCTAATAGTTATCGCACTTGATCCACTGTCTTTACGTTTTGGTTTCGATCTCAGTTTTTATTTTTATTTGTGAAGTGAACTGTTTTAAAAACATAATACTCGCACGCATATATCTCTATTTCTTTTCGTTTTTTACATTACATTTTTAAAAGGAATTTAACGTTATGTTTATACCAGGCAACGCCGGGTACATCTGCTAGGATATCTATAAAAGTGAGATTATGTTGGTGTGTGTGTGTGTGGAGGGACACTTCCAAACCTCTATACTCTCTATATAAGCTCAACGAATTATTAATCTACAGACTTAAGAATTTGGTATATAGAGTATTCAGACATGTGGAAAACTTTTTAATCGGTTTTCATCCAGAAAAAAGGGCTGCTAAGAGGTCAAATCTGAAAAATTGGTACTTGGAAATCATTGGATTTTTATGTTTGTCAACAGTTTCACGAGATTTGAAAACACTGTCTATAGATCGTATCAAGTTAGTTATTGTATTTAACTTTGTTTTTAGGTTGGAGTTTCGATATCAACTCGAATATGTTTTCTACCTATACAAATTGAACATTTTCGAAAAAAACCCAAAAAAACTCGTAGGCACATATCTCAGTTTTTTTCCGTTTACCCGTGTACTGGCGTTGCCCGATGGAAGTATAACCACTGTAAAAAAAAAATCTAGGTGCGTGAGGAGGATACTATTAAAACGGCACCTTTTATTTTTCTTATTTTTTAAATTTCTTGTTTCATTCTATATATATATATTTTTTTTTCTTTTTGGGTGAGGTGGGGGGTTATAATAGAGTGCAAATACCGTTACGTCACGAAACCCTAGCTGAAATTACTTGCGTTTTAATCGTCTTTTAATTTATGTATTTTAAAAAAAATCTACAATAATTAAATTCCGTAAAAAGGAAACGGATGTAAACAAATAAATATATTATTTACTTATCTATTTTATTCATGTGTGTGTGTGTTTGTGTGTGTATGTACGTGAAGAAATAATGTTTCATAAGATTAAGCAAAATAGATCACTCATCACTTTAATTGTTTTTAAATGCCATTACATTTAATGCGTTGCATTCTTTGCCAAAATCTAATTGCTGCATAAAGAAGCGGAACCGCCGGGAGAAAAGCAAAATTAATTTCTATAAAATATTACAAAGATCACGAGGTTATTTTCTTGGAATCTTCCATTAATATTTCATAAAATGCACGTAAAAAATTTAAAAACGTTATTAATGAAGATGATGTGCTTGTCAAACTTTGGAAATAAGATAACGATTCCTATAACAATTTATAAGGAATTTCTAAGGCCGCAATTCATCAGTTCAGTTGATTAACTTGTAATGGAGACTAACACATATCGATTCGCTAATTGTAACTGTGGACACGTGAAGTAGCCCTAATCATCTTAGTAAATCATTGTGAAATAAATAGGTATATTCAACAAAATTTTGTAATCACTACTTAATTTATATTATGATCGATAAGAAATGTTACGAATGATAACTATAGGTTTGAGTTGTTGATAGGCAGAATTTAAAGTGATGATTTATTTGCGACTTGCAAACAACGAAGGAGCAAAACAATTCTGCTTTTCTTCTGTCAGTCCGGAAATTCACAGCTTTGTTAGAATCAGAGCAAATGTATTTGTCAGAGATCAAAGCTATTACACAGGTTCACTGTAAAGTAATATCAAGCTATGCTCAGCATACGAGACCATTTCAAATAAGATAAATCAAGATAGCATACGAGGGGCGAGCAATAAGTAATGCCCCTAACCCTCTTCCAGTTGTCTGATCTAGCTGAAATTTTGCATGTGCAATGATTTATATCTCTACGGGTTATGTGGCAAATTACAGATCGGAACTAATTGTGGTTTCTGTTTTACAGGTGTTTGAACTGAGTCAGGTGTGAAATGGAGCTTGTTGAATGTCGAGCAGTGATCCGGTTTTTGTATTTAAAAGGACGCACACCACAGGAGACTTTTGATGAAATGAAAGAAACTTATGGTGATAATGCCCCATCATATGACCTTGTAAAACGCTGGCATCTTGAATTCAAACATGGCCGGAAGTCTGTGGAAACAGCTCCCAGACCTGGTCGTTCCCCCTTCTGCCATTAATGAGGCATCTGTCCGTCAAGTTGAGGCTGCCATTTTGGAAGATCGGCGCATTACTATTCGCCAAATAGCCCAAGATGTCAAGATTAGTACAGGGTCTGTGGAAACTATCATTCATGACCATTTGCATATGCATAAGGTGTCTGCCAGATAGATTCCCAGGTTGCTCACACCATTCCTATGATTTCTGATTAAGATGCAGATATTCCTTCAGCATTTAAGCTGAGAATTCTGAATTTCTTCATGGTTACTTTCAGTTACTTACCACCTCTGGTAATGGGTATATTTCTATGCGTGGTGTAGCAATCGGTCTCTGAAGATTAAAAGGGGCACCACGTGAAGGTTTGCTACTTGCTCCCAAAGCGGAGTATTGTTCCCCAGTATGGGTAAGATCATGACATGCCCATACAATTGATGTAGAGCTGAACAAGGCATACTGGACCATAACTGGTGCCCTAAGACCAGCTCCCTTGCCAGCTCTATACTGCCTAACTGATATTCCACCACCAAATATCAGGCGAGAAGTCATCACCAGAACAGAACGGTACAAACAGCTTAACGACCATAGGCACCCACTGTTTGGCAACCAATCAGTGAAACAAAGACTAAAATCTCGCAGTAGCTTCATCAATATAGAGGAAATCGATCCCAGGCAAGCTGCCTCTTATAGGATGGAACGATGGCGAGACTATAACAGCAGGAATAAAAATGAAGCCCTACCAGACCCAAAAGAACCCCCCCAGGGTTCAAACCTTGGTAGAAAAAACTGGGTGACTCTAAATAGAGCCAGAGCCAAAGTAGGCAAAACAAAAAAAACAATCTCCACAAGTGGGGCCTAGACACCTCACCTTTATGTCCATGTGGAGAGGTACAAACGATGCACCACCTTGGGTAAAACGGCCGATTGGGTCCTCATTGCTCAAACCAAGACCCCAAGGAGGCAAACAGCACTGCCATGCGATGGGTTAATTTCTATTGCGATAAGATATGATATGATGATCACACCATTCCATCCAAAAGCGAGAACGCGTCGAGTACTCGAGGATGAATTTTGAGATGTGCAAAGAAGATGAGTCAAAGTTTTTCAAAAGACTGATGCACAGGATGAAACCTGGATCCATCACTATGATCCAGAGACCAAAGCCCAGTCAATGCAGTGGAAGCACTTGGACTCACCACTTCCAAAGAAGGCAAGGGTGCAGCCCTCCGCTGGCAAGGTCATGCTCATAGTCTTTTGGGACCAGGACGGAGTAGTGATGACAGATTTCCTGGCAAAGGGTACCGCAATTACAGGAGCCTATAATGCTTCACTTTTGAGGAAATTAATGGAAGCTATCAAAATCAAGAGGCGGGGCAAGATCAGCAAAGGTACCCTCCTCCTGCAGGATAACACCCCGATCAGAAGCACGGGCGTGTGGTTATGAAATCATCCACATCCTCCCTACTCTCCTGACCTTGCACCCTCTAACTTTCACCTTTTCCCAGCCATGAAGTTATTTTTGACAGGAAAGCGTTTCCCAGATGATGCAGCCTTGATTTCTGAAGTCACCTCGTGGTTGGAGGACCAACCTGGGGTGTTCTGTCTGTCTGCTTCTATTTATTGCTTAAAAAAATCGTATTCGATTTCATTTCTGGCAGAATAATTTTCCTAGATTTTAAATGCAAATATTACAATCGGAGAAGTACATTAAAATACCAAAAACACCAAATAAAAACAGTGCTAGCGAACCACTACTGGAAGTTTAAAGAAAATGGACGATCACCGGTAGTAGAGTGCATAGTTAGGCATTAATAAAGATTAAAAGGATTTAGTATTTAATGCAATAATGAACAAAAATTTTACTTTATCCAATCATCTATTCAGTATAAAGCGCTCATGCAACTTTTTCCCGTTTTTTACGCGCTTAAAATCTAGTATATATATATATATATATATATATATATATATATATATATATATATATATATATATATATATATAAGCATATAAGCGAGATAAGACACTGATAGAATTCAGATGAAAAATCCTGATAGATATTACTTGAAGTAATACTTCCAAGGAGAGCCTAGCAAAAAAGGAAAAGCTCAATATTTAAGAATAGAGAAATATATGTTTCGTGGTTGAATTTTAAATTCGGAAAAAACAACATATAGAGACATATATTCGATTTAAGAATTTATTGCTTGACAAAAGGAATATATAGAAGCGGCTATATTAATTTCCTTAATCGATGGATTTTCAACAATGGCTCATATTATCAGAGGAAATAAAATGCTGTTAGCAAAATGTTCAGCTGCGAATGGATGCTATTTTGCTTTTCAGCACAATTATTGAAAATAGTTTTTTGATTGGTTGTGGATAATTATATGGAGAAAATTATACGAAAAGAGAAGTTGATACAACCTGGGTAGTCCATTATCGAAGGAGTCCAATATCGTTCGGGGTTATAAATCCAGGTGGGCAGAATATATGCCCATTGGAGAAAGTGATATTCTCATATAGCGAAAGTGTACTGCTCCTTCTTGATATTTCGAAAAGTATACCTGGCCGCCTTATTCGATGTTGCATTGGTTGTGTGTTGGTAACTGTAGTCCAAATGCTTTCTCGGTGTTGACAAAGTATATCCGAAATTCGGTGGATATACCATTCCATTGTAATTATCCTCGTAAGTAATATAGTTTGAGCATTGAGTTAAGTGTGCAATGGATCTCGAAATCAGTAGTGTGGTTATCAAAATACCAAAGATAGTACAATAATCCTGGAGATGATATTCGGGACGGTAACATTGGAACGGCTTGCTTGAGGTGTGAGCCTCTTAGAAAGATAGTTCGTTTTCTTATTTATAGTGGATGGGGGATGGCTTTTAGATGAGGGAAAGAGAAGAGTGGGGTGAAGTAGAGAGGGTAAAAAGAGAGAGGGAGGGTTAGAGTTGGGTAAGCATACAGGTTCTTAATGGAATTTATTCGGCGGGGGAGTGTTTTAGTAGAGTTGACACCTTGATTTTAAGTTCAAGTGGGAAAATGGATATTATTGTGATTTTCAATGGGGGTAGTGCGTGATAGGGGGTGGGTGTGCTGTTCTTGCTGTGGGGATGGGTGAGCTGATGAAGTGGAGATAGAGACGAGTCATGGTGTGAAAAATGGATTTATTGAAAAAGTCCAATTCATACACCCCTAAATCCAAATCTGCAACCTTTGCACTTCAGAAGCAGTTGCAGTAATAACATATCCTAAAGCTACGATAAACACCAAAAATGAGCTTATTTCGTAATGCAAGAACAGGAAAAAGTTCAAGTATAGCCATCTCAAAGCAACTTAAGCCACCATACCTGAACTAGTTTTGGCATATTGCCCCTATATGTATAAGCATGGATTCACGCCTGTATGAGTGTATATGTATGCACACATGAGAGGGTGGATATTGTATTTTCTGTAGCAATGTTAATATTTACGTATGTCTATATATGTTCTTATACATGTGCATGCTTGAGCAAGTTATATGTTTGTGCATATCTATATATGCATGGCTGTACATCTGTATATATATGTGTATATATGTGTGTATGTGTGTATGTAAGTGTAGATGTGTGCGTGTATATGTATATATATATATATGTGCATCTTTAGGTGTGTCAGAAATTTCGTGAAAAATAGTGAATAATTCCACCCCGTCTTTCTAATCTTATAGCTCCTCGAAAAATGTAATTCAAGCCCTGTTTTTTTTCAATTAAAGGAGCAAGGACCAAGGTTTCATTAAAAAAACAAAAAACAACAAAAAAAAAAAAAACAACGTGTTTAAAAAAAAAAGTTTTTAAACTTCGGACTTTACAGGTAAATTTCTAAAAAAACACTACGTTTTTTGTTTTAAATTTGAGTATATTATTTATTGACCTTTTCTCTTCAATTTGTGATATATAACACTTTGGTGAGTAAATTATTTATTTACTTTTTAATAGACATTTCAAAATGGGAGGCTAGAATTATTCGACCCCCTGTCTTTCCAAGCTTATAACTACTCGAAAAATGTAATTCAAGCCCAAATTTTTTTTCAATTAAAGGAGCAAGGACCAAGGTTTCATTAAAAAAAAACAAAAGAAAAAACAAACAACGTGGTTTAAAAAAAAGGTTTTAAATTTCGAACTTTACAGGTAAATTTCTAAAAAAACACTACTTTTTTTAAAATTTGAATATATTATTTATTGACCTTTTCTCTTCAATCTGTGATATATAGCACTTTGGTGAGTAAATTAATTATTTACTTTTTAATAGACACTGTAAAATGGGGGCGTGAATTAAAAAACACGTTTGTCTAAAATATTATATTCAGTTTATTGGAAAGAGCATAAAATTTCACATTGAGCCTGAAAATATCGTAAAAATAGAATCAATAGAAAAATGTTGATAGATTTTTAAAGTTTAAAAATTGAAAAATATTGAGTTCGTAAAATTCATCACTGTTTAAATTTTTTTTCTATTACTTTTAAAACAACTTTAATAGTTTATTTTGGAAGTATAATCCATAAAGAAAATAAACAACCCACTTTTAAATGAGAAATGACGAGTTTTTTTTATATTTTATTCGCAGTTTCGTGTTAGGGGTGTCAAAATTTCCTACAAAAATTCTGATACACCTAGTGCATCTTCTTGTCTCCATTAACTTCATTTCCTTATATATGTGGATGTATATATATGTGCGAGCTTGTAGACGTTCGTTTCTGTTGACTCTATATACATAGGATTACGAGCTGTAGTGTGTATATGTATGTATGCACGTGTGTGTGCGCTTATGTACGCGTATGTATAGTTGTCTATGTGTATATATATGTATGTGTGTGTATGTGTGCGTGTGTTTATATGGATATTTAACAGAGTTACACACTTTAGCCGTATATTGGTACACTCTTACTATCTATATCTCCCTAGACCATATAAAAATATTGTTGGCAATGGGGGAATACACCCCTCTCCAAAATAGAATCGCTAGATGAACCCGATCATTTGTTGATGTATATTTAAAGGTAGATGCACACTCTCTGTATTTATATGTTATATGCATCAGTGTGCGCACCTTTATCACTTTCTAGACATAACACTTATATAGTTGTATGTTTGCTGTATGTATGCGATGGTATGCTAAAAGGAGTGTGAATTGCATGCTTGCACTTGATTATATCGATGTTCGGCCGTGCTTATGAGCGCAGTTGTAAATTCGAGTACACGCGGATACATAATCGCCCGGCTGTATAAGTAGTTCTTTTCTCTAATATGTGTGTTTGCGTTATGATATGTGTATATGTAATTGAGTGCATATATGCATTAGTATAACGATACGTATGTATATAAGTCTGTATTTATGTAAGCATGGTATGGATCAGTGTTTCTACGTAAATTTATAATATCTTTATGTATATGTGGATGTCTATATATGTATATGTACGTATGTATGTGTCTGTGGGTATATATATCCTTATATTTGCACTTACGTTTAGGTTTGATAGGTAGATATGCATGTAATCATAATATAAATAGTTAAAATTAACCACGCCTGGGCGGCCACATACCCAGCCCCACATTCAAATCAACTCTCCCCTTATAAAAAATATAAAAATATATATAATTAACCATAGTATATAAAGCATTCACTCAAACATCAATTCCAACTCAACGAACAACAGAAGAAACTCATCCATAGATCGCCTCCAAACAGAAATATATGTATTTTAAATAAAATTTAAACAAACGTAATTAAACTAGATCAAACTATGACAACAAACGTATGTAATTGACTTATCTCAACTAACCAAGTCTCCTTTAAAATATGCACTCAAAATTAAAAGAATCCAACCCTAATCTCACTTAATTAAGTAACCCTCCAAACATTCCATATTTTCACACCATAACTCGTCTCTATCTCCACTTCATCAACTCACCCATCCCCACAGCAAGAACAGCACACCCACCCCCTATCACGCACTACCCCCATTGAAAATCACAATAATATCCATTTCCCACTTGAACTTAAAATCAAGAGGTCAACCCTACTAAAACACTCCCCCCGCCGAATAAATTCCATTAAGAACCTGTATGCTTACCCAACTCTAACCCTCCCTCTCTCTTTTTACCCTCTCTATTTCACCCCACTCTTCTCTTTCCCTCATCTAAAAGCCATCCCCCATCCACTATAAATAAGAAAACGAACTATCTTTCTAAGAGGCTCACACCTCAAGCAAGCCGTTCCAATGTTACCGTCCCGAATATCATCTCCAGGATTATTGTACTATCTTTGGTATTTTGATAACCACACTACTGATTTCGAGATCCATTGCACACTTAACTCAATGCTCAAACTATATTACTTACGGGGATAATTACAATGGAATGGTATATCCACCGAATTTCGGATATACTTTGTCAACACCGAGAAAGCATTTGGACTACAGCTACCAACACACAACCAATGCAACATCGAATAAGGCGGCCAGGTATACTTTTCGAATAAGGAGCAGTACGCTTTCGCTATATGAGAATATCACTTTCTCCCATGGGCATATATTCTACCCACCTGGATTTATAACCCCGAACGATATTGGACTCCTTCGATAATGGACTACCCGGGTTGGATCAACTTCTCTTTTCGTATAATTTTCTCCATATAATTGTCCACAACCACTCATGAAACTATTTTCAATAATTGTGCTGAAAAGCAAAATAGCATCCATTCGCAGCTGAACATTTTGCTAACTGCATTTTATTTCCTCTGATAATATGAGACATTGTTGAAAATCCATGGATTAAGGAAATTAATATAGCCGCTTCTATATATTCCTTTTGTCAAGCAATAAATTCTTAAATCGAATATATGTCTCTATATGTTGTTTTTCCGAATTTAAAATTTAACCACGAAACATATATTTCTCTATTCTTAAATATTGAGCTTTTTTCCCAGAACTGCTAGACTTTGGAACTCTCTTCCGAGATTCTGCTTTCCTAACTGTACTGACATGCAGAAGTTTAAGTGTAATGTGAACAGCTCCCTTCATAACATCCCTGCAACTTATGTCCCTCATAGTAACCCTCTACTTCAAAATGGCGGTGTTTTGTTTAAGGTGAAAATTGAATATATATATATATATATATATATATATAAGACCAAATAGTTAATAAAACATGTTAAAACACTTTCAAAAAGAGTTAAAAACATATTTAATCTGAAAAGGAAACACTTAATAAGTGGATAGTCCTTAATCCGTGGAGTTTCGAAGAAATACTTTCTTTCTCATTAGAGGGTATGAATTAGCAAAATGCGGGATCGGATTTTGCATACAAAAGTATTTGATGAAACTGCAAGTAAGTAAAAAATCTTACTTGATAACAAAAAGTGAAGCAGAGGTAATATAGTGAAGAAAATGATTTCACGTGAATGGATAGTCTGGTTAAAGGTAAAGTATCCAATGACGGTAAAATCCAAAAATGTAAATCCAAGAAAGTTAATTAAATTTCCATTCGCACAAGTAAAATCCAAGGAAATCGCGTAATTGGAAGATTGCCCAAAATAATCCAAAAGGTCGGAATCCGCGGAATAATTCACAAATATGTACAAGGAAAATGGGAAAAAATTCCAATAATATTAATAAAAGATTAATAAAATATGCGTTTAACACGGCTGCTGAGACAAAGTGTAATTAAGAAAAATCAGTGAAGAAGAGAGAGAGAAAAAAGGAGAGAGAAAAAAGAGTGAAGAAGAAGAGGAAAAAAGATTAAATGGTGATAGAATTAAATATAAAATAGAAAAGCAAATGTCAAAATGATCCAGATAAGATGACGTTGAAAGGCGCGAAAAATATAGGGCAAAAAAAGAAGAGGTCAACTGAAATGTACAGGTTATTACTTTAGAAAATGTCAGCAAGAGTTAGTAAAAGACACTAAATGGAATAAATAAATTAATAAATAAATAAATAAAAAATAAATAAAAAATAAAATAAAAAATGAATATTTTTTAAGGGGAGAGGATGGCCGGTATCTGCAAATTCCGGATAAATCAAGTAAGTATGTAAGTAAATGCATATAGTAAAATATAAGTAAATATACATACATGATATGAATGTGTATGGAGATTGATATATTTTATAGATAGGAATATTTAAAGACTAAAACGGAAATTGCAGATAAAAAACCGGCCAAGCAAAGAAGAAATAAAGAATTAAAATGAAAGATTATTAAATTATAAAGTATTAAGAAAGTATGTAGAAAAACCGATCATGTTAAAGAAAAATTATATATATCTAAAAGGTTAAAGTAATAGCTATATAATTTCAAAATTACCATAATTAAATTTTGACTTATGTTTACAGAAAGAGATCAGTTCGTTTTTAGTATTTATTATATTGTTAGTTTGAGGGGAAGTAGTTATAGTTATAGCTTCGGTTGTGCAGAGGGGTCATGACGTAGAACCTGGAGTACAAGACTTAACTTTTTTTATGATAGTCCATTTGATTGAGAAGGGGTATCATTAGAATTAAGTTTTTAATTAAAGTGGTAATTATTAGAATTATGGTTGTTAAAAGAAGAAATGTGGTTATTCTTTTCTTAATTAATGTTGAAGTAGCGCCGATATATGTATGTACTTTATTAAAAGCTTGAGGTCTGATATTAATATTAATTTGCTGATTTGTATTAGTTAAATAGTTTGAATTTTGTTCATTGTGTTCAACAAAAGGTGGGACAATGATAGTACGACGACTGTTTTGGAGGGGATAATGAGTGTCTTTACTGGTAGGATGGCTGCTAGGAGAAATATTATTGTTCTCATTATTATTATTATTATTATTATTATTATTATTACTATTATTATTATCATTATTATTATTGCTAGTTGTATGATTGTAGATGGAGGGGCTGCTCGAGTGATATATTGGATTAGTAACTATATCAGATGGAGGATGGGACGAAGCATAACTTGAAGACGAAATATTAGTGTCTGTTATGGGAGGATTGCGTGGGAGCTCAGTAATTGTGCATGAATATATAACATCTTTATGGATGCAATCATTATTGAGTGGACAAAGATGTTTGTTATTACAATTACAGTTAGTTTTGGGTTTTATTGGGAAAGGGATTTTTTGGGCTGATTTAATTTTTTTGTTATTAGATGTTAAGATTCTTTGTGCTAAATTAGGCATTGTTGAATAAAAAATCCTGATTGAGTTCTTATTGAAAATAGAACTATATCTGTGTGGGTATTTGAAAGGGTTTTGTACAATGTTGAAGAATTCCTTTGGTATATTAGTTTTGACATTTACGCTAAATGGAGGATTAAACCAAATGTTTTTCTTTCTCCTGATGCGACTGGGTGGATTAGAGGTATTACGATTAGTATTTTGGTTTGGATTATATATGTAGACTGGTTCATTGTTATTGATAGCGGCGGATCTTGTTTTTTGAACTGGTTTCTTGCGAGTCATATTGTGTGTGATTACAGATTTAAGGCGGCCTGCAGGAGGAGCATAATTATTATATTTAATCTTTTCCTTGTGTCCTGAATTATTAAGGCATTATTGAAGGAAGTAGCATTTTGATTAAAAGTTTTTTATCAGCAGAAAGAGCAGAAATTCTTCTAGAGACGGATGGTACTATAACTTTTATAATTGAATTGGGGTGGTTAGAAGATTTATGGACATATAAAAGCGTAAGGTTGGGTTCATGATAGGGGCTATGAGTTTCGGTGTTAAGATTAAGTGTAACATCTAGAAAATTTGAATTTTTTTTTGTTCGATAATTATAGAAAGGCCCAAGTTATTAAAGAAGTTATTTAATTTTTTTAATTGTTTTGTTGTACTCTCTTGGTCTGGCTGTTGTAGTAAAAAGGGCATTATCTCTATAAAGTCCTCTTGGATATGTTTAGAGTGGTATTTAAGTTCTTTTAGTAAGAAGAGTCCCACTAAATCAGTAACTCCTGCAGAGTAAGACGCACCCATCAAGATGTCAAAATTATCAGGAGTGGCCTTTCTAGTCCAAACTTATTGTTAAATTGTATAAGTGACTTTCTCGCTAGGAGAATTAATTTCATTTCTAAATTAGTTAAGTCAGAATTTCTTTTAGCAAAGATTAGAGCCTTATTTAAAAGGATCGGGGAAATTGATTGATAATAATTTTGGATGTCAAAGGTTATGAAGTCAAGGAAGCGTTTATTTTTAAGGGAAACAAACCAATTAATTACGGAATCTGAATTTAGCCAAAGAGGGAAACTTACTTTTTCATTAATAGAAGGGATGATTCTATCTAAGATATTTTTTCTTACAGCACCTAAATCAGAGTTAGATGGGCAGATCAATCTGATGGAGGGGTTGTCAT
>NC_136489.1:54689874-54707374 GCF_053919585.1 Euprymna scolopes | reverse complement strand
CAAACGGACGAAATTCTATAACCGATATTATCATTTTCTGTGTATGTTTATTTTTATTTTTATTTTATCCCAATAAATAATAATCAATAAAGGATTGATTTTAGAATGATAATACGCAATATTCATGAAAACAAACTAACATGTTTCAGCGTAATTTACGACCGGGCATCACTAATAAATCAATACAGCCTGTAATAAATGCAGACTGTTTAAAAATCATCAATGTACACGTAATCTGTTTGTCGTCTTCGTCGTGACGTCAGAAATAAATAATACACATTCGTATTTTATTAATTGTTTTCTGTTACTGCTTGTTTTTTTTTAGTTTTTGTTTTTGCCTTTGTTTGGTTTGTCCGTAGAAAGCGTAAGCTAAAACCATCAAATGTTTAGGATGTAAAATCGACCATATATAAGTAGATATTCAATACGGCTGTCTAAAAGAGTACCAATGTGCATGTCATAATTTTGTCGTCATCGGCATCGATGTCATAAGGAATACACATTCGTATTTTGTTAATCGATTTTTGAAGGGAGGGGTCTGGTTTTTGTTTGCTTATTCTGTAGAAGTCGTAATTTAAAAAAAGTAAATACCTGGAAGATACAACCGGCAATATATAAATATATATTCAATACGCTTGGTATGAAAATAACCAATGTACACATAGTGTGTCTGTCGTCGCGGTGGTTGGCGGCGTCGCCGTCGCACGCGTTCGTATTTTGTCAAAGGTTTAGTTTTTTGTTTTTATCCGTCTCGATGTTTCGCAGTTCGTTAATGTTTTTATTTTGTTTGTCGTTTTTTAATTAAAAACGATTGCCTCTTGTAATGAGTAACGTCATGTTAGAACATTTCTGAAGTGTTCATTTTTGTAATAACATTCAGTTTCTAGGATGGAATGTAGGGTTTTATTATAATGACTAAATGTGTCTAAAATGACGCTCTAAAGATCTATAAAAATTGGCTACTTGTACAGAGAGAATAAATTTGTATGTGACATCTGTTGTTGCAAACCTACAGAACTTTAGTCCATAGGAGAAATTCTGCAATCAAATATATATATATATATATATATATATATATATATATATATATATATATATATATATATATATATATTATAGAGGGAACCAGACGAGTCTAAAAGCAATATTCATTTTAATGTATTAATACTTTAAAAGAACAGCGCTTATAGTACTGCAGATATATGATAAGCTCAATAGAAATATTTACCTTAGAGCTATATTAATATTGAGTATAAAGATTGATAAGTTTAAGGCACCAGTTTATTTAGTTTATTAAGTTTATTTTTGTGTCTTAAACTTCTCCCCTCCTTTGTGCTGATGAGGAGATTATATTCGAAAAAAAGTTTTTCTCAATAATTGTCAAGGCTTATTGTCAATTTTAATAAAATTAATATAGTTTCCACAACGATCGTACATTCAATTTGATTTTGTTTGTTTTTCCTTTTTAAACCGATTCATAATTTACAATTATCTAATATATATAGTAACTGGTTGTCCGGCTGTAGAATATGCTTAAACATGATATCTTAATTCATGCAAATTTCGTATGTATTATCATAGAATTAATCCTCTATTGTATATTATATACTAGCAGGGGTTACCCGGGGTTGCCTGGGTGATCGGCCTCCTTCCCACTCCGAGGGGTAACAAAAAAAAGTCACCTCTCTGGATTTACATGCTTGGTGCCGGCCTCCCCCCTTCAGGGAGAGATAATCCCCAACCCCACCTTCAGGGAGGAGGGTGCCTGGGGGCTTCTCTCCCCCCCTCCCAAAGAAAAAAGTCACCTCCTCCTGGCCTCTTCGCCCCCCCCACCCTTGGGGGGACACCGGCTCCCTCCTTTGGAGGGAGAAACTGCCAAGCTCCCCCCTTCGGGTGAGAACATGCCAGGCTTCCCCTTTTGGTGGGGGGATGGTGGCGTGGGCTTCGTTATAAAGACGGCCGACCAGCTGAAAAAATGACGTCATCGCCGAGGTCCCAACAAGCAAGATATGTGGAACTCTTAGACTGTCAATAATCAACAGTAATTTTTACAGACAGCGTTACAAAACTTCAAAATTGGATTGAAATAAAGAACACGATGATTTATACTGAAACTCATCTAATATTAATAATAAAAAAATAATAAAAAAACACAAGTTGTTTGTTTAAGTATTATAAGCAATTGAATATTTCGTTGTATTATAGATTTTAAAGATTAGAATGCGTTCTTTAATTACTTATAAATTACATTTTAAAAAAGTGAAGGAACACGATTTGATTTGTAGTAAACTTGAAGTTTATTTAATATAATTGAATGAAAATTATGCATGTAAGAGTATGAATATTTGAAGCAGAACACAAGCAAAACATTTTATATGAGTTAAGACAATGAACAAATATTAAAATTAAACTATTTTTTTAATCAAAATGATTTTTTTTAAAATCAAAATGAATGTTTTTTAATCGAAATGAACAATATTTTTTTAAAATAAAAATGAATCTTTTTTAATCAAAATGAATATTTTTTAATGGGTTTTCATTACTGTACACATAGATTCGAAAAAGTTGTCAAAAAACAAATATATAACAAATAAATGTTATCAAAGGCAAGATAAGTTACTTTTCTACCAAACTGGATATATTTTTCGTATTTTTATTCAATGTAACATGTTTATTCAGCTCGAAAAACATACAGTGTTTACCGATGTATTGGAAAATTAAAGATGGCGTCTGACTCCCTCTTTAACACGGTAAGTTTGGGAAAAGGTGTTATAAATAAAAGAACTGGATAAAATACTGTTAAAAACTCGCTCAATATATGTTACCGTGACATAGCTTGATATATATTCGGCGTGTTTTTAATAGTATTTGTTCTAGTTGGTTTTCAAGCTGAATAAACATGTTACATTGAATGAAAACACGAAAAATATATCCAGTATGGTAGAAAAGTAACTTATCTTGCCTTTGATAAAATTTATTTGTTATATATTTGTTTTTTGACAACTTTTCCGAATCTATGTGTACAGTAATACAAACTCGTTTTTCGAGCTGAATAAACATGTTACATTGAATAAAAACACGAAAAATGTATCCAGTTTGGTAGAAAAGTAACTTATATTGCCTTTGATAAAATTTATTTGTTATATATTTGTTTTTTTGACAACTTTTTCGAATCTATGTGTACAGTAATACAAACCCGAAATGAACGCGCGTTTTTTTAGTTTAGTTTCATATATATATATATATATATATATATATATATATATATATATATATATATATATATATATATATAAATAAGTATTTTTTAAATTTTATCTTTCTAGCTTTAAAAAAAAGTTTTAAAATTTTATCAGCCGACATAATTTATTTTTAAATATTGAAAAATTTCAGGAAAATTAATTTTTGCTAGATTTTTAAAACATGTGTGTCAACAGCTTAAAAAATCGTCTCTTCAAAAGAACGGGTTTTAAAGAGGACGGTAGTGAACGTGTGTGTGTGTGTGTGTGTGTGTGTGTGCGTGTGTGCGCGTGTGCGCGTGTGCTGGGTAGGACAGCGTTTTTTTTCGTGTTGTGTGTACGTGTGTGCGGCTAGCGCCAGAATGGCGGACGTGGTGTCGGAGGTTGGATTGCGATCGCTGGTGTAAGTTTCGTAATTTTGTAATTTGTAAATGGCAAGTTAGGAAAAAATAAACCCTTCCAAGATGGACAATAAATAAGGCCATAATATTTTATGGTAAATTTAAGAGCGTAGGAACCATAGATTTTTAGGAGATGTGATAATTGGATTAACCAATCAGAAATCGTCTGTGGCACACACATCTCTGTTTTTATAGATATATATAGATTAGTAGGAATAATTCGCCCGGTCGATTGATTAGCAATAAATAAATAAATGTAATAAATGAAAATAACAATAACGTAGTTCATCAAATTTCGTCTGTGTTTTGGGATTGACGATAAATGTCCTGGTACCTCACCTCTGATTAATGTTTAGTTTTAAAAGAAGCAAACTAAGAAATGATTTGCGGCGAATTGGTACATCTTCTTTAATCTTAAATTGAATTCATTAAAAAAATAATTATTATAAAATTGTTAGGTACACTCGGACTTGAACATTGAATCAGTGGATGCTTAGTCGAATGCTGTACTACTGCACGATATTTCAAAATGGCATAAAAATCTGTTGTTTTTTTTAAGGAAGAAGTTATTAGTGAAGATATTATTAACTCCCTTGCTGGTAAAAAAAATTACAGTATTCCTCTGTTTAAATACGTTTTTGTCTGTACGAAAGAAAGAAAGACTATTTTGAGGATCAAACTTTTTGGATTTTTGATACTTATCGGAGGAATTGCTCTACAAAATTAAGCTTAGAACACTGTTAGACATATAAATAACATTTGTGTGAATTTTGGAAAGATATGCTCAGCCGTTTCTAAACATATAAGGATAGAACTCTCACACACAAAAAATAACTTTTAAATAATAGTAGAGATGTGTGTAAGTATCTATATATGTATGTACATATGAGTGTCTTTTTATATATATGTATATATATGCACGTATATATATATATGTATATATGTGTGTCTGTATATACGTATATATATGCATTCATATATGTATGTCTGTATGTACGTATATATATGCATGTCTGTATGTACGTATATATATGTATGCATATATATATATGTATATGTATGCATATATTTACATATATATGCATATATGTATGCATATATGTATGCATATATATGGATGCACATATGCATGCTTGTATATAAGTATGTATGTATGTATGTACATATGTACGTATATCTATATATGTTGTATATATTTATACACGTATATATATGTATATATGTTTGTATATAGAGGGTGTCCCAAAAGAAGCTGACGGATTTTAAATTGGATTAACTCCCTGAATATTTAAGTTATGCTTAACAATCTTCATATACAGTTAGATGAAGCTTTTCGTGATTTTTGAGATCCAGTAAGATATCAGATTTTACTTATTCTAATTTTATTTACGCAGCTTGATGTACGACATGTTTTTCACAGGGTCTAATTTTAGTTATGAAAAATGATGTTACTCAAATGTCCATTTTCATTTTCACACTCTTGTGCTCTCTGCAGGTTATTATCCAGCACCTCACTTAATTTTTCAGGGCTTACGGCCCTAATTTCCTCTTCTATATTGTTTTTAAGGGCAGTTATTGTGGCTGGTTTGTTTGAGTATACCTGCTCTTTGAGGTCAGCGCAAAGGAAGAAATATGCAGTTTAGTTGTTACATTAAGTACAAATTATTAGAAGAAATTTCTATAAGAAAGTAATATAGGTAAAACTATAATTATAAAGGATAATATATATATATATATGATACTATCGTTTCACCGGTGAGAGTTACTTGGTTTAGGTACGTCCTGGACATACAACCATCTTCCCGGAGGAATGAACAATATCTATTTGCGCATGAAAACATCATCAAAAACGGGTCGAGATGTCGTCGGCTATAACTGGCTGGTATGGGTCACTTCTTGTCTTCATTATGTCGTACATCCATCTTTTCATCGTCGGCATACACGACATGCTGGAATTTAATGCTTATACAAAAATAGCGAACAAATACATTTTTATTAAAAAATATATAGAATTTATTTAAGATTTAACAAGTAGGAAGGTTATTTTTATAAAGACCAGTTGAAACCAGACACAGGCTATGTCGCGCCCGTCTGTCGACTTCAGAACCCAAGCTTTTGTACCCAAGAGTTCTTTCGGGTTTGACCTATCAATTTTTAACGTCTAATATCATTTACCTTGGTTCAATATAATAAACAAACTGTCATTCTTAGCTTGAGTCAGAGCAGGACATTTTCAAAATCACAAACACCTACCTAACACATCTACATCTCACAAGTACAGGCCAAGTTAGGCACAAAGTTTATTAATGCAGACGCCCCCAGCTTACTCAAAAGGGGCTAGCTCATTGTTCCACGTATAAAGAAAATAGAATAAAATGAATGATCGAATAAAGGGATAAAATGACCAGATGTTAAGCTTCAACAAATCTGTCAGTAGCTTAGTAACAAGTATAACACATACTGACAAACTTACTTCTTTTCTTTGTTGGTAGTGCATTGCTGGTTAGAAAAATATATCACTAGAAAAGTGGGCAGTTTTAATCATAAATAAAATATACTCATCAATTTTGTATGTGGCCATTTATCATATCTGTAAGCGAGTTTCTCCTCGTATGTCAAATAAAATATACTAAAGATTCTGATGAATGCACAAAATCAAAACCCGAACAAAAATGAACACAAATATAGAATATATATATATATATATATATATATATAT
This sequence comes from Euprymna scolopes, assembly GCF_053919585.1. Lineage (NCBI taxonomy): Eukaryota > Metazoa > Mollusca > Cephalopoda > Sepiida > Sepiolidae > Euprymna > Euprymna scolopes. Next base: position 54,701,015 of record NC_136489.1, on the reverse strand, counting down.
ATATATATATATATATATATATATATATATATATACTAGCATGGTTGCCCGGCCTTGCTCGGGTGGTTGGGGGGGGTTGTTGAGCAAAAAAAATGGTAGTAGGAAGGTAGGCTCGAACCCGTACTGCGAAGGAGGAAAAGAACGTGAAAAAAAAACGTATCGTCTTTGCTGTTACGACAACCGCCAAACTGGAACTGACGTAGGTTTAAACTAAGGCTAGACAATCGAAAAGAGGGGATGACTTTTGAAAATATCGGCAGTAAAAAGCGACCCCTCCCTGTAGAAAAGTGCCTAGTTTAGGTTTAAGAAATTAATGTTTTAGTCAATTTTTCGGTATTTGTCGTCTGAAGCTTCCAGCTTCAAAACGATACCTATCTCGTGAAAATCTGTCATCTTTGTCGAAAGTTTTAGGCAGACATGCAAACACACATGCATAGATTTATATATTTGTAGCTCAAATTTTCGACCCAAACCGATTTAAAAGCTTGCCCTATCTCTGAATACCCTTTATGTAAAATGTGAAATATTTAGACCAGAAATTGTCTGAGTAATTTGATAGAGACTGCAACGGTCAATTTATTTAAAATCTGACCTCTATTATGACCCCTTAACATTTATTCTGTTGGGCTTGTATTGAGTTAATAAGTTAGATCCGTGTCCAAGGAACCCATAACTAAAATTTCAAGTGTTTATTCCTAAAATTGTCGGAGGAGTTCGGTAGAGTTCTTAAAGGTCAAATCATTGCCTTTTGCCCACTTATCAGCCAAATCTTTGGCCGTAAATCGATTACCAAGATTTTCCCAAATCTCACAACCCTGTATATAAAATTGACAGTTATTGTGTAGGGAAGTGTACACAGACAGACAGATAGACAGACAGACAGACACTTTCACTATATGGCGATTAAGCTACACTGAATATACCGCGTTTCATCCACGCATTAGCCTGAAGAATCCTAGACATGTATTATGGGATACGTGTTTTTGGGTAATTTAACTAGTTTGAATAGTAATGATATAGAATGTAAAATCACTTATTAGATAGTTGAACAGAGCGATACGATAGAAGTAAATATTTTCCTTAAGAATGCTACGCTAAAAGGAAATACATACAAGTATTTACTTACTGGTTGTTTTATTGGTACAAACGTTTCACTTCAGCACTCTCCAATCAGAAATCCGATTCGTAGACTGTGAAATGTTTGAAAATGTGTTTTTACACGCACTGATTTGACAGTTGTGCAAAATTATAATTGATGATCTCTTCTGTACTTTTATACCAACAATTATACGCAAGGTGTTACTAATAAAATACCAACATTTGGAAAATGAATAAACACTTGAATCTATATTCCTTATAACTTGGTCTATTTTAGATGAAAATATTGTATAGATACGCATATCTATATATCTATAAAAGTGAACGTGTCTGTCTGTCTGTCTGTCTATGTGTCTGTGTGTCGGTATGTCTGTGTACATTTCCCTACGCAATAACTCTGTCAATTTTTAGTCTATAGACTCGAAATTTGAAATACCGGGTACTGAGATTTGGGAAAATCGATGTGACGGGTGTCAGCCAGAAATTTGGCTGTTAAGGGGTCAAATTTCAACGATTTGACCTTTAAGAACTCTACCAAACTCCTCCGACAATTTTGGGTCTAGACACTTGAAATTTTAGATATAGGTTCCTTGAACCTGGATCAAATTTAATAAAGTGATTTGAGCCCGAAACTATAAATTTTAAGGGGTCATAATAGGGGTCAAAGTTTTAAAAAATTAACCATTTTTTTTTGTTTTTTGCTTTTTTTTTGCACAGCATACACCTCCAAACACCCGAGCAACGCCGGGCACCCCTGCTAGTATATAATAAATTGATAAAATAAAATATAACAGTAAAACTGAATAGATTTATCGATCCATACAAACAATGAATTATAATGATAAAATCGCTTATCCATAGACATACAAAAACGTTGTTTTCAGTAGCATTTAACCTTAGCGAAAAGTCTCATCTTTTAATAATAATAATAATAATAATAATAATAATAATAATAATAATAATAATAAGAATAATGCAATTTATACAATGTTATATTATCTATCTCTCTCATATTTAAATTGATCTATAAAATATATTATGCTGTAGATTATCTTGATAAATTTTAAAGAGACTATCTTAATATGTCTTCATAACCTTATATATATATAATATATATATTGGATCGAATTTGGAGTAAATGGTGCTGATAAGAAAAACAAGCTTATATATAAAATAAAATAATGAAAATAACCTTACGCTTTAATTCACCAAAAGATCACAAATGAATATATCGGAATATTTACCTATTGAATAGATTTTAAAGCATCATTCTATTTTTTTTTTGTTACAGGGAAATAACTAGCAAGAAAAACATTTTTATAACGGCTTTCGAATTACTATGTAAAAACTGAATATTTTGAAGATTGTAAACGAATCTTGTTGCCATTTCAGGAGCTGAGTTCAGCATCCTGGTAAAACTTTTTTGTCGTGCCGCTACATCTTCATAAGACCCCTGCCGTGTCAACACGTGTACAATCCTTGCTCTTTCTGGACCAATCGCAACTAATTACGTCACCTCACTGAAATCCCCTATTTTCCTGTGTGCACCTGCGATACTTCAAACTCTCTCAGGCCTGTTTCTCACGATCGAAAGGTTAACCCCGTATCCTCAAGGTTTAGTACTGCACTCGGAGGTCAAACAACCCTGAGTCAGACCTAGCTGGCATCGGAAACGAAATTATATTTCGTTATGACTCTCAAAGTTACATCAAGTTGTCGTTTTCACCAAAGCAATAACATTTATAGCTCCAAACTTTCTTTCAGCAGTGTTTGGTTGCCGTCGCCCGGGCATACAACAAAACTTAACAAATGAAATAATCCTTTCTTTCGGTACCGTCTAGTGTTTCGGGAGCCCCAGCCTCCCCCCAGTGGGGAGCCCAATCGCTCTATAGGACGGTCACGTCGCATTTTCGCAAATAAAATGCATATAAAAAATTGAGGACATTAAGCATTCTATTTATAGTATTATATGTTAATTTAATTTAATGCGCATGGTGGAACGATAAAGTTTTCTGAAGAAAATAACACTGCATCTTATTTAAAAACTTTTATTGAAATATCAATTCAGGTAACTTGATAATGTAGTAGAGCTTACATCAATTCAATGTAGCCGCTTTAAAACATAAATCATCGCCTCGATATGGGTCTAGAGCTTAGAGCATGCGTTTTCCACAGGCCCCTACAGGAGCTCGGGGGAATAGTGAATGGCGGCGCTCAGTCTGGCTTTGTGTTCTCGGAAGTCATGTTAGTTATATTCTCGATGTTAGACTAAAAAACTTAGTCCAGTTTCGTTGAGCTGTGTCCGCAAACGTTGAACCGTCCGTCTGGATTTGCATTTTATGGAAGCTGGCAATAGTCCTTCTGTCATAACTTAGATCAGTATGGTTCTCGCTCGTTAAACATTGTGTTATCTTTCAAGCATGACAGAAGGTTCCTATTGCTCTTGGGATTGTGCACAAATGGCCAACTAATAGATTGTCTGCAACAAAAATAGAAAACCAGTATTTATCAAACGGAAATGAAATCACGTCGTCTTTCCAAGAGCGACAATTTCATGGTTCCATCCGGTGAAATTATATAATTTCTTTCAACACAATTAGGCTTGGAAGCCAAATGTAAAACTCCTTCTAGATTTTTATTCAGTGGTCTCAGTTGAAGTTATAAGAAAGAATTTATCTAAATAAATAATAATAGACTATTGAATATAGTAATTTTTCCACAAGTACAAATGTTGCGACAATCACTCAAATAACCATGCTAAATTACGGTAGCACCCAAGCCAATAAACAGACGAATATGAGCTTTAGCATATTTTATTTCCAATTAAATTCGGTATAATTTAATATATAAAACACAACACATGTTTGCAACAATTCAATAAATTTATCATTTATTGTCAGTTTAATGAAAGTTAAAAAAGTAACATTTAAATAAACAAAATCATAAATTGTTTTATTAAAGATGGATGAGTGCTGATGCTACTTTATCATTTCGATCATCAGCATCATCATTATTATCATAATTAATGTCATCAGCATCACCAGTTTCACTTTACTAATATTATAACATGCGCATTTAGCACATTTTCACATATCTGTTGATGAGACACTCTTTTGTAATGATATACAAATGGTTACACATTTACAATAATTTCTGTTACATTTTGTAGAGCTGTTAATAAAATTTAATTAAACTCTGTGGAGCAGAGACAAAATGTGTTCAATAGAGTACTAAATCTCCATTTTCCGTCTTCAATCCATTGCAATCAGGGGATGGAATATCTGAGTTGGCGTGGGGGCTCCTTTTATGGGCACCTGAAATATAGAAATAAAGAAAAAATTATATTGAAAAAATTGTTAAGATTCAATCTCAATCATAAAAGGTTTTGGTCAAAAATATTTTGATACTCGATCTTCATTGCTGATCTATATATCCATAAAAGTGAACGTGTCTCTGTGTATGTCTGTGCGCATTTCCCTACGCAATAACTCTGTCAATTTAAAGTCTACAGACTCGAAATTTGATATACAGGGTACTGAGATTTGGGATAATATTTTCCTCGGTGTTCGGCCATACATTTGGCTGTTAAGGGGTATAAGTTCAACGATTTGACCTTTGAGAACTCAACCAAACACCTCCGAAAATTTTGAGTCTAAACACTTGAAATTTTAGATACAGGTTTTTTGGATGTGGATCTAACTTAATAACTTGATTTGAGCCCAATAGAATAAATATTAAGGGACTATAATACGGGTCAATTTTTTTAAAAAAATTCACTTCTGCGGACTCTACACAAATTACTCAGAAAATTTCTGGTCTAAACATTTGAAATTTTACATAAACGGTATTCAGAGATAGGGCAAGCTTTTAAATCAGTTTGGGTCGATAATTTTTAGTTAGCAATATATAAATGTATGTATTTAGGCATGCATGTATGTTTGCATGTCTGCCTAAAGCTTTCGACACAGGCGACGGATTTTACCAAGATCAGTATCGTTTTTAAGTGCGACCTTTCAGACGACATATATCGAAGAATTGGCTAAAAGCATTTATATTTTCACCTTCAACTGGACACTTTTCTACAGAGGGGGATCGCTTCTTTCGCCGAGAGTTTTGTAAAGTCATCCAATCCTTTCGATTGTCTAGCCTTAATTTAAACATAAGTCACTTCCGGTTTAGCGGTGGTTGTAACAGCAAAGACGTCGGGGTTTTTTCGTTCTTTTCCTCATTCGCGGTACGGGTTCGGGCCTGCCTTCCTACTACCACTTTTTTTTTCTTTCGTTTTGCACAACACCCTGGCAACGCCGGGCTGAAATGCTAGTATATCTATAAAAGTGAACGTGTCTCTGTTTGTGTCTGTGTACATTTTTCTACCCAATACCTCTGTCAATTGTAAGTCTACGGACTCGAAATTTGATAAACAAGTCGCTGAGATTTGGGAAAATCTTTATGATCCATTTTAGCCAGAAAGCTGGCTGTTAAGGGGCAAAGTTCAACGATTTGACCCTTAAGAACTCTACCGAACTCCTCCGACAATTTTGGGTCTAACGTAATAACTTGATTTGAGCCCTAAACAATAAATGTTAAGGGGTCATAATAGGGGTCAAAGTAAAAACAAATTGACTTCTGCGGTCTCTACCAAATTACTCAGACACTTTCTGGTCTTAACATTTGAAAACTTACATAAAGGGTATTCAGAGATAGGGCAAGCTTTTAAATCGGTTTGGGTCGAAAATTTTCAGTTACCAATATATAAATGTATGCATATATGTTTGCATGTCTGCCTAAATGTATGTATGTATGTTTGTATGTCTGACAGAAGCGACGGATTTTACAAGATCAGTATTGTTATGAAGTTTTATCTTTCAGGCGACAATATCGAAAAATGGCTAAAAACATTGATTACTTCACCTTCAACTGGACACTTTTCTACGGGGGGGGGGCGCTTTTTCCGCCGATATTTTTTAAAGTCATCCCGTCCTTTCGATTGTTTAGCCTTAAATAAAACCTACATCACCCCCGGTTTAGCGGTGGTCGTAACAGCAAAGACGTCCGGATTTTCACCGTTTTTCCTCCTTTCCAGTACGGGTTCCAGCCTGTCTTCCTACTTCCACTTTTTACTTTTATTTTTTTCTTGCTCAACACACGCATCCAAACACCTAGGCAACGCCGGGCTGAAATGCTAGGTAGATATACATTTATAATCAATGCTAATAATTTATTTGTTTATAATAAGCAAATAAAAAATATCTCCATAAATTTAATTTTGGAATATAATAGAACATTTATTATTATTTATAAAACATACCTGTTTGATAGTCAGCTCACTTGATCTGTTCCCCAGGGCATCTTGACTGGTAGGCAATGTGATTTCTAATTTTCTTTGACATCTAAACGTAATGCATCTAGCTTCATTGACACTTGTAACAATTTTTGCTGATACAATCTACAAAAAAACAAACAAACTATTTCCAATGATTTTGTAGTGTCCGGTTTGACAAAAGATCCTTTAATGCATAACAATTCCTATTCTCTCTCAGTAATAAACCAAGTGTTTTCTTTTCACCTTGCATCAAACGAACTTACACTATTACATCCTGTAAACAATGTAGACCAAACAAGGCTTAGCTGATGGAACCTCTAAAACTGTCTTTCATTATCTTCATAACTATTATCAGGAAAATTGTTTTTATTTCCGTGTGGGTGTATAAATGCGCTTGAATAGGATTGTGCAAATAGCATTACAAATACATCTGTATCAGTGGTGGTTCTTCTTTGTGAGCTAAAAAGTCTCATCTCACTTAGCCTGATGACCATATCAATTGTCTCTTTACCAGGTGAGAAGGAATGGAATTTCCTGTTTTGTGGCAAATACACTTTCACTTCTCTTAACTGATGTCATCCAGGAATTCTATTAAACATTCTTTATTCTCTGTATTTGAAAGAAATTTCTTCTATTGCTGAGGAAGAAACAGACCATGAAATTTATTATCTGTGATCTGCTAGCAGCTCTTTTTCGCTCTTTATGTTTTTGATAGAAATCTGCTGATATGTGACGGCCAATTTATTTAGAATGATTCGATTTTTCCCAGTTCACTAAACTTTTAAAATATATGCAAGATCAGAAATGTTTTTTCTCTTTGTCATTTGTTTACATCTAATTGATGTATAAATGGCATACCATCAACTCTTTATATGCCACATACTATATGGACCTTTATAATAGTATTGTTTGCATGACTTTCTAAAACATAAAAATAAGTTTGCTTTAGTAGGTTTAACCTTGGATCTTTGTGAATTTGGGGACCTAAATAATATGCTAATAATTAATGAAAATTAATATTTCTGATTCCACCAATAAAAACCAATATTGCTAGGAAATTTCTATCTGCTTCCAAAGTTTTATCTTTTCCGTTGACATTATGTTTTGATTTTTTAGACATACTAGTGAATGTCTTGAAATTTATTTTAATCATCGATGCAAAAAATCCATTCGTCTGTTCGTGGACACTGCCCACAGAAATTGTAAAATTTTGATTAGCTCCTTGCTTTAGCAATTTGGAGATATGTTTTAACATCTTGTGTTGCAGCTAATGCTAACGCAATATAGATCAAGCCAGCTGGTTCATAATCAAATGGATTAAACATGTTGTGTATGGTGTGAATTATCTTTTTTATAGAAACCCTGTGTTTTATCTGACTATGCTAAAGATCTGGTCGAGTTCAACTTCCGTTTCTTTTGCCAGCTAGGGTCTGGCATTCACGTGTGATGGACCCTTTTGGACGATAACTGTTGATAGTATTTTTGCTAGTGCTGAAGCATATCATGTAGTAATATAAATAAGAATATGTTCACGAACAACAAAAAAGGAATGATGATTCGTGAACATTCATTATATTGGGACAAAGAACTGATGTATTTTTCTGTTTTGAGCTTAATTAAAAAAAACCCTTGTAATTGAGATTTTATTTGCGGCGTCCTATATTTAAATTGATATTAGGATTTTGTAGAAAGACATTGAAACGGAAGATTAGATAAAACCTGTGGCAATGCATTGTATTAATTTAATAATGTGGACAATGACAGCTTTTTGTCATATTAGTCCTGCTTTGTGACTGGTGGTGTATAAATTTGTAGAGTGAGTTAAAATATTTATTTCATGCACACATTTTGTGGAAATGTCAGATTACCAAGCATGAAAAAAGAACCAATCTTGCCCTCACAGATATTTATTTAGAAGTGACGTAAATAATCAGACAAAAACGATAAAATTCGATTAATATACACTAGCAAACATCAATGAATATAAACAAAGAGCCGAGTCAAGTAGAACGCGTATGTGAACGGTTTTTTATTTTTTTTTTGAAATCTGCAAAACCTATTCTCTTTGTATAATTTTCTTATCTCGTTGTTATTTTCTCTGCGTGCTACTTCTTACAAGTACTTCTTACAAATAAAGACGGTGTTTTGATAAACTGAGTAATCGTTTAGTTATCAGAAAAAAATGTATGCCCGTTTGTTTTTGGGGAAAATGCTGCTGAAAAATTATAAATACGCTTTTCTACAACTGGATCATAAGAAAAATGACGGATTACATATTCGAACATATATTGTCTTAAAAAACAGTAACAGGAATTGAGTGTTCTTTGTGTAGGGAATGACAAAACGACATGAATCTTTATAGATGTAGAAGTTAGAATTTTCAGTTTTGATAGCTATTCGAATAAAGGCCATTGCGTTTTTGATGGTTCATAATTTAAATAAATCGTCTTGGAATAAAATATTACGACAAAAATTACAGCTTTCACGTTACAGGGAGGACACGTTATATTCTCAAACAAATGTATCCCATTGCAGTGACCTAAATTAATAATGCACATAAATATTCATTAACAATCATCATAAGCCAGTTAAAATAAATAAAAAATGATGTTTATGACTAAATAAGAACCATTTTATTATTATTGCCGGGAATAATTCGGTATCTTTACATTAAAGACCGGAACATTCTTAAATGTTGAACTAAAGACATATTTCCCATTAAAAAAATAAATATTTTCTGCGGAACAATAAGTGTCTCTTTTTGAGTATGACATTTAATGTTTTGTCAGTAACAGTTGTAATTTATTTCCTAATAACTAAATTTGCCAAAGATTGCGCGAGAAAAGTAAACGAGAGAAACATTAATTTACAAATTCCATCGTTTTAATATAAACTGATCAGACACTTTAATTTATAACGCGGTCCTGACTCGGCAGAAGTATTAATTGTTACTGTGCTGACCTTTTAGTATTTGTAAGCTATGCAGATTCTTAATTTAATAAAATAGGGATTCGATATTTTGATAATTGAAAAAATAACATCAGAATATTTTCCGTCACATATGTTTATTAAGCACATATATTATATCATATTACATGCTTAATTTATATGCGTACAATTGATTAATTTTTATGGTTAAAAGATTAAAAAAATAAAAGCTTACTATTATTTTAACACATATACACAACTGTTAAAACGTGAGGAGGTTAAAAGATTTCTTTATTTGTTTCTCGTTTATTCTTAATATTTTTACATATTTTTGCCCAATGTTCATATGTCCATATTACATACCTGTTCACAAATTCTAATCTCTCCTTATTCTAGAAGTAACTAGTAGTTTCTTTCCTGGGGTTCGATTACACAGCCATATATATATATATATATATATATATATATATATATATATATATATATATATGTTTATGTATATATATATGTATATATATGTATATATATATATGTCATCATCATCATCGGCGGTCACTCGTGTCCGAGTAAGACTGTCCTCCGTTGTGGCTTCTGTGGGTCCTCAGGTGAGCATAGAGCCCAATCATAGACCCAATTTGTCTTGTGCAATTTGGGCAGATAAAGGTAGTGGTGGTGGGGTGGGGTTGGGTGTGTCTGGTTGATAATCTGTCCTTTCTGTGCTTGCGTTTATCCTCAGCAGCTTGATTTAGGTCACTACTATAAAGCGCAGCACCTTTGTGGACAGCGTTTCTCCATGCCAACCTGCTCCCAGCCACGTCCTCCCATGTCTCAAGGTCCATGTGAAACCGCTTTAGATTTGCTTTGATGTTGTCCTTATACCTCATCTTTTGGCCACCCTGGGCACGCTTTCCCTCAACAAGCTGATAGTAGGAAATCTGTTTTGGGAGGCGGAGATCCGGCATTCGGACAACATGACCAGTCCATCTGAGCTGGCGTTAAGCAACAGTAGCGGTGATAGTGGGAATGTCAGCCTCACTCAGGACGCTGGTGTTGGTGCGTCGGTCCTTCCAACTAATTCTGAGGATTTTTCGGAGGCATCTTTGGTGGTACGTCTCCAGGGTTTTTACGTGCCTCCTGTATGTGGTCCAGGTCTCCGATCCATAGAGAAGAGTTGGCAGCAAGACAGCTTTATATACCATGATTTTGGTCTTTGCCAGAAGGTCACGGTTCTCAAATACTCTCTTCCTTAGCCTTGAGAAAGCCCCACTGGCACAGCTGAGATGGTGTTGTATTTCATCATCTATCTTGGTTTTTGATGATAGGATGCTGCCTAGGTATGGGAAGTGGTCCACATTTTCCAGTCTAGCGTTGTCGATGGAGATGTTTGTGGGTGAGACTGGAGTACTGTTTGGTGGTGATTGATGGAGGATTTGTTTTTTTATATTAATTGTTAGTCCTAGCTGTTTGTACGCCTTCGTGAAGTTAACCAGTGTACACTGTAGGTCCTCTTCTGAGAGGGCTACAAGGGCGTTATCGTCTGCATACTGTAGCTCTATAATGGATATGGTGTTCGTTCGACCTTTGGCCCTAAATCTGTTGATGTTAAAAAGTCGCCCGTCAGTTCTGTACATAATCCGAACTCCATGGGGAAGATGTTTGTCCGTGAGATGGAGGATAGCAGTAATGAAGATGGAGAACAGGGTTCGGGCAATGACACATCCCTGTTTCACTCCCGTGTCAACCCTGAAGGGCTCTGTTTCATCTCCACTACTACTGAGGACTGTAGCTGACA